>NW_018403572.1:27491-64419 GCF_002113885.1 Mizuhopecten yessoensis | reverse complement strand
ACGCTGTTCAAACTATTGAACGAAATTGTGTGGACTGTCGATAAGGCGGGCATTTTTAATTTTAAATATAAATTATAAGTTAAAAAAGAACATAAGAGGCAGAGAAAACGTAAACATAAGTATTGAACTGTTTTTGTATGGTATTTATGATCTATTTGAATGATACAGCTAGCGCGCATTATGTTGTTTGCTTGCAAAGCTGTGTCATTCAAATAGATAATAAATACCATACAAAAACAGTTCAATGCTTAAATATATGATTGTTTGAAAGTCTTATAAACTATTCTGTAATTGGTTGTCGAAGGTCAAAGTCTCTGTTGCTAGAAGTAGTATTTACTTGTCCAGATTCTTTCAAATCAATATTTATGCAAAGTTCAGTCATGATATTTTGGTTGAACCTAGGAAAATGAAAGACTTCTTTGAGATTGGGGCATCATAAGTAAAGGACATTGTTACTGACAAAGGAACTTCACATAACCCATGACTTGTCTGTTAATGTTCACTGCCGTATTTTGTCAGAAAAAATTGTTAGAATTGTCCAGAGCCTAACATTGAGCTAACAAGATCCAATTATAAATGTGATAAAAAACATTTCGCAAGTACATGTATCAACAATAAATATTAGCGGGGGCAATATTCTGCCCTGAAGAGTTGTGTGTGATATAAAGATGCAATTTGAGCTTTACCACATTGTCAGGTGAAAAGGAACAGCCTACAGATGATGGCGTCTGTAGAGAAGGTTGTGGACATTCTCACAGAGACAATTGAGTCGGCTAATGAAGCTGTGATCATCCAGACACCGGTTATGTCTGTCAGAGTCCAGGAAATAGACAACATGACAGAAACAAACCTCACCCTCAGTGTGCTGTCAGATAACTCCAGCATCAGTCTCCTACTGCCTCCTACTCAAACTCTCAGACAATCAGTTCCAGGGGCAGAGAACTCTTTTGTTTATACACAGGTGAGGCCAATTCATTTCAATGAAGTCAGGTGTGTTAAAATGAAATGTACGAAATTCTCAAGGTTTAATGTGAGAGAAGTCATGAAAAATCGAGGCATAGCTTAGTTGCTCATGAGGATGTCTAATTTATTGCCAAATTCAAAATAATCTTAGTTTTAACTGCTATATTTTTATGCCATACCGTGGCGTCCATCGTCCGTCCGTCGTCCGTCCGTCCGTACGTACGTCAACAATTTCTTTAAATGACTTCTTCTTAACCACTCGTTGGAATTAAACTAAATTTGACTGGAAGCATCCCTAGGTGGTGGGGATTCAAAATTGTACAAATGGGGGGGCTGAGGGGCGGGGCCAAAAGGGGTCAATTTGCCCATATTGCTTTAGGCGTCTTCTTCTCTGAAACTAAGAAGTGGATATCAACCATATTTGACTGGAAGCATCCCTAGGTGGTGGTGATTAAAAATTGTACAAATGGTGGGGTTGACTCCCCAGGGGGCTTAGGGGCGGGGCCAAAAGGGGGCCATTTGGCTATATTGCTACAAACGACTTCTTCTGTAGAACTGTGCACTGGATATCAATCATATTTGATCAAAAGCATTCCTGGGAGGCAGGGATTTAAAATTGTACAAATGGTGTGGCTGACCCCCCAGGGGGCTGAGGGGCAGGGCCAAAAAGGGTATTTGGCTATACTGCTTTAAGTGACTTCTTCTCTGGAACTAAGTGATGGATATCAACCTTATTTGACTGGAAGCATCTCTAGGTGGTGGAGATTCAAAATTGTACAAACGGTTGGGCTGACCCCCCAGGGGGCTGAGGGGCGGGGCCAAAAGGGGGCAATTTGGTTATATTGCTATAAATGACTTCTTCTGCAGAACTATGCCATGGATATTGATCATATTTGGTCGGAAGTATTCATGGGAGGCAGGGATTCAAAATTGTACAAATGGTGGGGCTGACCCCCCGGGCTAAGGGGTGGGGCCAATAAAATGTATTACTTGGAAATGGTTGAGATCCCCACCATATAACCATATATACAATTGCTGAGTATAAAGAGAAGAATGCACATTTGCTTCCAGGATGTCCCTAGGGTCTGGCCCCACCCTTGGAGACATAGTCCCTGGGCCATAACTTTAAAACGGTTGAGATCCCCACCCCAAAACTATATATACAAATGCTGGGCATAAAGAGACGAATGCAATCATGATATCAGAATAGACCCTGGGGTCTGACCGAACCCCTAGGGACCTAGTTTCTTAGTCACAGCTTGGAAACAGTTGAGAGCCCCACCCTATAACCGTATATATACAATTGCTGAGTATAAAGAGATGATTGCACATATGCTTCCAGGTTGGCCTTGGGGACTGCCCCACCCTTGGAGACTTAACCCCTGGGTCATAACTTTGAAATGGTTAATATCCCCACCCCAAAACTATATATACAATTGTTGGGCATAAAGAGACGAATGCAGTCATGACATTAGAATTGATCCCAGGGTCTGCCCCACCCTTGCAGACTTGGCCCCTGGGTCATAACTTTGAAACGGTTGAGATCCCCACCCCAAAACTATATATACAAATGCTTGGCAAAAAGAGACAAATGCAGTCACGATATTAGAATCAATCCTGGGGTCTGGCCACAACTCTAGGGACCTAGTTTCTGAGTCAAAGCTTGGAAACAGTTGAGATCCCCACCCCATAACCATACATAAAATTGCTGGGCATGAAAAATCTAATATAGCTATGCTACAAGGATTGGCCTTGGGGTCTGGCATATTCCCTTGATCTCATTTGGAGAATAGTTTGCCATGATTGCTTAGGTATCCAGGTGAGCGATACAGGCCCTCTGGGCCTCTTGTTTATATATCTTCAAGTAGATCAACCATTAACAATCATTTAAATTCTTCGGTTTGCAAGTGTTGGGTTGGAATCTGTTACTGTCAAACACACAAGTATAAATCATCAAAAATGACATTGACATATAGCTGTATGCCATATTGCATTTTTCGGTTGGTAAATTAAGATTTTAAAGCTTTTGTATAGGAGTTTTAAGTGTATGTTTAAATTTGTTGATTTGTGATGTTCATCTGTCCAAGTGTTTCATAACAACTGACAAGTACATGATTCTTGCCTCATAATTACCACTGACATTAGATCTCTGTATACCATTGTCTAAGGGTTGCTGCATCCGTTTTTAATGTAATAAATGTGGTGACATTTGTTGATTGGTCTTTATGTGAGGTGTCAGCTTTTAGTTGGCAGTTATGATATCTACTATCAGGAAAACTAGTATGTTATGTACAAAGGATATATAGTGTTCTAAAAGCACCACAGTAATACGTACTGTATGCCATGGAGAGCCGGAGACAGGTATCTTGGCAGCAGTCAGTGTCTAACATAGTGTGATATAGAACAATTAATTCTGTTTGGAGTCAGATTGTAGTAACCAAGGACAACATGTATAACTGGGACCAGACTGCAGAAAGATTTACCTCCTCTGTGGTGGACGTCGTTGTCAAGGACGCACAACTCCAGACAAAGACACTCACCAACATGTCCGATCCTGTCACGCTCCAATTCCAAGTGGAAGGTTGGCTTTATTTCACAAAACTATCAGTTTCATGCTTTTTATATGCCCGTCAAATTTGACAGGAGTATTATGGTATGGCGTTGTCCGGCCGGCGTAAACTTTTTTATTTGTCCGGCAATTTCCTCCTACATTTTTCGACTGATCTCTTTGAAACTTGGTATACATTATAATCATGATATGAAGTTGTGTCTCCCTTAAAAGTATTTTGATTCAACAATTTTTGCAAAAGTAATTGCCCTTTGTTCATTTCAGTATTTGATTTTTGTCCGGCAACCTCCTCCTACATTTTTCAACAGATTTCTTTGAAACTTAATTTGGTATACATTATAATCATGATATGAATTTTTATCCGGAGATTTTCTCCTACATTTTTAGCTCACCTGCCCGAAGGGCAAGTGATGAGCTTATGCCGTACCGTGGCGTCCGGCGTCAACTTTTCCCTTTAAAAGCCTTTATCTCCTGAACGACTGATTGGATTTTAACTAAATTTGATATGAAGCATCCTTGGGACCAGGGGCTCAATGGATTTATGAAATAAGGGTGTGGCCCCCTAGGGGGTTAGTTAGGGGCCAAAAAGGGGAAATTTAGAAAAAAATAAAAAATCTTCTTTTCCATTTCCAGAAATGCTAAAACCAAATACTACTCATAGTTGTAAAGGCCTTTGGGTGGTTAAAAATTGTGATTTTCATGTCTCCTTGTTAGGGGAGGGAGGTCTGCTGGTAAAATATTTATGAATCTGACCCCCTAGGGCAAAATGGGGAGAAATTTGGGAAAATTTTAAAAATCTTCTTCTCTAGTTACAAAAATGCCAGGATCAAATACTACCCATCGCTGTAAAAGCGTTTGGGTGTTTTATAAAAATTGTGATTTTCATGTCTACCATGCAGGCCCCCCGTTTGCCCCTGGTGAGGGGGTGAAATTTAGTGTAGTTTATATAGGAAATATACATAATAGGCAATATCTTGCAATGTTTTGAACAGAGATTGCTCATATTTGACAGAATTATTTGTTAGGGGAGGAAGGTCTGCTGGAAAAATTTGTGTGACCCTGACCCCCTAGGGGGCTGGGTTTTGGGGTGAAAAAGGAGGCGAATTTCAAAGATTTTCTTCTGCAGTTCCAGAAATGTTGGTATCAAATACTACTCATAGTTGTAAAGGCCTTCAAGTGGTTTATATACTTTGCGATTTTCATGTGCCCCAGGTTCCTCGTTTGCCTTTGGGGAGGGGGTAAAGTTTGGTATTGTTTATATAGACAATTCGACAAATGAACAGCAATCACATACGTTTTATCTCCAACCCAACTAATGTGCTAGTAATAGTAACAACCTTAATTCTTTATGAATTATAAAGTCTCCATAGTAACGCTTCCAAGTTCTTACCCTACATGTCTGAAGTGGTTACAAATTGGCATTACAGAGCAAATGTAAATATTGTGCCATGATTGCTTAAATAACCAGGTATAACCTTGTTATAGCATGTCAGCTAACCACTCTTTGAATGATGCAGGTCTTATTACAATGTAAGAAAGCATTAGCACTAGATGGCATTCGACTGGCGTATATTGTTCCGCCCCGCGATACTCTTGTTACAGTATAAGCCTGCTTTAGCCTGTCATTTTGTCCATCTGTCCATTCTTCTATCCTCTTTCTACGATGATTTGGTTTATTAGTTATATTAATTCTTCTGACATCTATAAACCTTTATAAATTAGGTCACCTTATTATAGTATACAATCAGTATGTCTCAGATGACCTGCTATTATATTGTCGTTGTCTGTTCTTGTTGGATGTATACAAAATTGAGGTCTTGCTCTGTACATCATCTGTAACTTTGGTTGTGAGAGAGAAAATGTTAACATTCAAATCACATTTGCCATATGCATTAGCTTAGATCCAAATAATGCAGCCTTGTAAGTTTATTTGTCCTTTTTACTGAAGTTGTTAACAGTGGCTTATTGCTCACTAAAACCAGTATCATAAAGATATATTGAGAGGTATTCTGATTACTAAAACCCGCATTATAAAGATATATGGAGAGGGATTCTGGTAACTAAAACCAGTATCATAAAGATATATTGAGAGGTATTCTGATAACTAAAACCAGTATCATAAAGATATATTGAGAGGTATTCTGATTACTAAAACCAGCATTATAAAGATATATGGAGACGTCTTCTGATAACTAAAACCTGTATCATAATGATATATGGAGAGGGATTCTGGTAACTAAAACCAGTATCATCAAGATATATGGAGAGGTATTCTGATAACTAAAACCAGTATCATAATGATATATGGAGAGGTATTCTGATAACTAAAACTACATGCAGTGTTTACAATTATTATCCTCCGCTTTCACCGAAACAGGGGATATTAATTTGGGTCTGTCTGTCTGTCACGATTCGTTTCCGTGCAATAACTACAACAAATATTAACTGATTTTCTTCAAACTTAGTCACAGGGTTAAATGTCTTAAGGGCTCGGCAAAGTCCTCTGACCATCACTAGATTTGGTGGAGTTATGGCCCCTTGAATAACGAAAAACATTATTATCTTTCGTTTCTGTTCATTAACTCTCGCAAATATTATCCAAATGTAGATATTGTTCAGATATTTCAACCAAATTCTGTATGCACATCCGCCTCATGCTAAGTTTTTATGGATAATCAATGAGGTAAAGGGCTTTTTTTTTCTTCAAGTTTCAAGCTTTACATTTTGTCTCAACAGCACGATACTCCCATGTTTAAACCTAACCTCAATCATGTTAACTGACAATATGTCCTGCATGCGGGGGATATGAATTCCACGAATTTGCTTGTTATACCTATAACTTGTTTGTCAAATTATATGTAAGTTAAATTAGAATGGAACATTATTATCGTAAATAATCTTTGAATCACAGTATTTTATAAGTGCCTTTATCTCTAAACCTTGCTGAGATATAATGGTTTATTTAACATTCTTCCTACTTCTCCTTTCCTTGCTCAAGTCTATGTCTACAGATTAACTTTTCTCCAAAATATTGCAAACTTATCGCTGTAAAGTTAAAGTATCAGGTAAACAGAGCTGGATCAGTGTTGTGTTATATTTGTACGGCATGAGTAGATAGTGTATAAGCTTTCAGTATTGCTAGACACATAATTGTACGTACACACAGGTGGATCTTGTTTTTGTTGTCAGTTTTCCTTACTGGGTTTTTATCAAACTTCTTCCAATAGTCAAGAACTTTTTACTCATTCACACCTGAAATTTTATAATGAGCTATTCCAACCTTAGAATTGGAGGAGTTCAAATGTGTCTTTAGAGTTGAATTAGTTAATGCCTTTGTGTTAAGATAAAATCTATTTTTAAATCAAATGAATTTTTAAACTATGAGGCTGATGCATTCTGATTGCTGATTGCTGTCTGTGTGATATCTTCTGAAGGGATAATCTTATTTTGATCAAACTTACTTGGAATATTTCACTATGCAACAATTGATAATATATATAATGATATACCAATATCACAGAGTCAAATGGCATCTGTGTTGATTTAAGGGTATTTAGGTCAACATAAAAATGTTAATTCATTAGCTCAGCTGGTCCAAAGGACCAAGGTAAGCTTATGCGTACGTCAACAATTTCTTCAAACGATTTCTTCTTCTTAACCACTGTTTGGAATTTAACTAAATTTGACTGGAAGCATCCTTAGGTGGTGGGGATTCAAAATTGTACAAATGGTAGGGTTAACCCCCCCCAGGGGACTGAGTAGCTGGGCCAAAATATTTGGTCAGAAGCATTCATGGGGGGCGGGGATTTAAAATTGTACAAATGGGGNGAGGGGCGGGACCAAAAAGGGTTATTTGGCTATATTGCTGCAAGCGACTTCTTCTCTACAACCAAAAGATGGACATCAACCATATTTGACTGGAAGCATCCCTAGGTAGTGGGGATTCAAAATTGTACAAATGGTGGGGCTGAGGGGCCAATTTGGCTATATTGCTTTAAGCGACTTCTCCTCTGGAACTAAAAGATTTCAAACCGTATTTGACTGGATGCATCCCTAGGTACATTGAAGTGGGGATTCAAAAATGAGCAAAAAAATTAGATATATAACATTTGATATAGCACCCTATCTAGCTAACATAAGCCACTCTTAAGCGCTTTACAGTACATAGATATACAGTTTTATACAGTCAATACAATTAGCATATATATTAATCAATACAATATTGATGAATTCGCAGGAGCTGCCTAATCAGGCGGTAACCACTAGTCCCATGCCACTTGGCTAATATCTCCCTATGTGTGTGTGCTGGAGATGTATTGTGTTCTGTTTGTAGTGGGACTGTGCTTCCAACTGTATCATTTATAGTGCCACCACACTTGAATGCTACAGCACAGATACCACAACACCAACCCCAGACCATTTTATACTTCACCTGGGTTGTTGGAGTTGTGTGGGCAGGAGAACAACACTTTCTCTGAATATTCCATGCGTACGGCGACTTCAGAGATCGAACCCCGGCCGCCTGCTTGGAAGGCCGGACTGTTAACCAATCAACCAATCCGCCCATTAACAAATGGTGGGGCTGACTCCCCAGGGGGCTTAGGGGCATGGCCAAAAGGGGGAAATTCGGCTATATTGCTAGGAATGACTTATTCTGGATATCAATCATATTTGGTTGGAAGCATTCATTTGAGGCAGGGATTCAAATTGTACAAGTAGTGGGGCTGACCCCCTTGGCTAAAGGGTGGGGCAAAAAATAGTTTATTGCTTGTAAGTGGTTGAGATACCCACCCTATTACCATATATACAATTGCTGAGTATGAAGAGAAGAATGCATATATGCTTCCAGGATTTCCTAGGGGTCTGGCCCAACCCTTGGAGACATAGTCCCTGGATCATAACTTTGAAACGGTTGAGATCCCCACCCCAAAACTGTATATACAAATGCTGGGCATAATTTAAAGAGATGAATGCAGTCATGATACAAGAATTGACCCCAGGGTCTGCCCCACCCTTGGAGACTTAACCCCGGGTTCAGTATAGCCCAGCTCTAATTTATAGAGAGGTACTGAAGTGTATGCACAGTGATGGAGTGTATGACACATTGATGGAGTGTATGACACAGTGATTGAGTGTATGGCACATTCATACACAATGGAGTGTATGACACAATGATGGAGTGTATGACACAATGATGGAGTGTATGACACAATGATGGAGTGTATGACACAGTGATTGAGTATACAAATGCTGGGCATAATTTAAAGAGATGAATGCAGTCATGATACAAGAATTGACCCCAGGGGCTGCCCCACCCTTGGAGACTTAACCCCGGGTTCAGTATAGCGCAGCTCTAATTTATAGAGAGGTACTGAAGTGTATGCACAGTGATGGAGTGTATGACACATTGATGTAGTGTATGACATAGTGATGGAGTGTATGACACAGTGATGGATTGTATGACACCGTAATGGAGTGTATGTCACAGTGATGGAGTGTATGACATAGGGATGGAGGATATACACATTGATGGAGTGTATGACACAGGGATGGAGTATATACACAATGATTGAGTGTATGACACAGTGATGGATTGTATGACACAGTAATGGAGTGTATGACATAGTGATGGAGTGTATGACACAGTGATGGATTGTATGACACCGTAATGGAGTGTATGTCACAGTGATGGAGTGTATGACATAGGGATGGAGGATATACACATTGATGGAGTGTATGACACACACATTGATGGAGTGTATACACATTGATGGAGTGTATGACACACACATTGATGGAGTGTATACACATTGATGGAGTGTATCACACATTGATGGAGTGTATGACATAGTGATGGAGTGTATACACAGTGATGGAGTGTATGACACAGTGTATGACATAGGGATGGAGTATATACACATTGATGGAGGGTATGACACAGTGATGGAGTGTATGACACATTAATGGAGTGTATGACACAGTGATGGAGAGTATACACAGTGATGGAGTGTATGACACGTTCATACACATTGATGGAGTGTATTCCATAGTGATGGAGTGAGTGATGGAGTGTATGAAACATTGAGTGTATGACATTGTGATGGAGTGTATGACACAGTGATGGGGTGTATACACAGTGATGGAGTGTATGACACAGTGAATATATGCTTCCAGGATTTCCTAGGGGTCTGGCCCAACCCTTGGAGACATAGTCCCTGGATCATAACTTTGAAACGGTTGAGATCCCCACCCCAAAACTGTATATACAAATGCTGGGCATAATTTAAAGAGATGAATGCAGTCATGATACAAGAATTGACCCCAGGGGCTGCCCCACCCTTGGAGACTTAACCCCGGGGTCAGTATAGCCCAGCTCTAATTTATAGATAGGTACTGAAGTGTATGCACAGTGATGGAGTGTATGACACATTGATGTAGTGTATGACATAGTGATGGAGTGTATGACACAGTGATGGCTTGGAGACTTAACCCCGGGTTCAGTATAGCCCAGCTCTAATGTATAGAGAGGTACTGAAGTGTATGCACAGTGATGGAGTGTATGACACATTGAGGGAGTGTATGACATAGTGATGGAGTGTATGACACATTTATGGAGTGTATGACACAGTGATGGAGTGCATGACATAGGGATGGAGTATATACACATTGATGGAGTGTATATGGAGTGTATGACACATTGATGGAGTGTATACACATTCATGGAGTGTATGACACAGTGATGGAGTGTTTACACAGTGATGGAGGGTATGACACAGTGATGGAGTATATACACAGTGATGGAGTGTATGACACAGTGTATGACATAGGGATGGAGTATATACACATTGATGGAGTGTATGACACAGTGATTGAGTGTATGACACAGTGATGGATTGTATGACACCGTAATGGAGTGTATGACACAGTGATGGAGTGTATGACATAGGGATGGAGTATATACACATTGATGGAGTGTATGACACAGTGATGGAGTATATACACAGTGATGGAGTGTATGACACAGTGATGGGGTGTATACACAGTGATGGAGTGTATGACACAGTGATGGAGTGTATGACACAGTGATGGAGTGTATGACACATTGATGGAGTGTATGACACAGTGATGGAGTGTATGACACAGTGATGGAGTGTATGACACAGTGATGGAGTGTATGACACAGTGATGGAGTGTATGACACAGTGATGGAGTGTATGACACAGTGATGGAGTGTATGACACAGTGATGGAGTGTATGACACAGTGATGGAGTGTATGACACAGTGATGGAGTGTATGACACAGTGATGGAGTGTATGACACAGTGATGGAGTGTATGACACAGTGATGGAGTGTATGACACAGTGATGGAGTGTATGACACAGTGATGGAGTGTATGACACAGTGATGGAGTGTATGACACAGTGATGGAGTGTATGACACAGTGATGGAGTGTATGACACAGTGATGGAGTGTATGACACAGTGATGGAGTGTATGACACAGTGATGGAGTGTATGACACAGTGATGGAGTGTATGACACAGTGATGGAGTGTATGACACAGTGATGGAGTGTATGACACAGTGATGGAGTGTATGACACAGTGATGGAGTGTATGACACAGTGATGGAGTGTATGACACAGTGATGGAGTGTATGACACAGTGATGGAGTGTATGACACAGTGATGGAGTGTATGACACAGTGATGGAGTGTATGACACAGTGATGGAGTGTATGACACAGTGATGGAGTGTATGACACAGTGATGGAGTGTATGACACAGTGATGGAGTGTATGACACAGTGATGGAGTGTATGACACAGTGATGGAGTGTATGACACAGTGATGGAGTGTATGACACAGTGATGGAGTGTATGACACAGTGATGGAGTGTATGACACAGTGATGGAGTGTATGACACAGTGATGGAGTGTATGACACAGTGATGGAGTGTATGACACAGTGATGGAGTGTATGACACAGTGATGGAGTGTATGACACAGTGATGGAGTGTATGACACAGTGATGGAGTGTATGACACAGTGATGGAGTGTATGACACAGTGATGGAGTGTATGACACAGTGATGGAGTGTATGACACAGTGATGGAGTGTATGACACAGTGATGGAGTGTATGACACAGTGATGGAGTGTATGACACAGTGATGGAGTGTATGACACAGTGATGGAGTGTATGACACAGTGATGGAGTGTATGACACAGTGATGGAGTGTATGACACAGTGATGGAGTGTATGACACAGTGATGGAGTGTATGACACAGTGATGGAGTGTATGACACAGTGATGGAGTGTATGACACAGTGATGGAGTGTATGACACAGTGATGGAGTGTATGACACAGTGATGGAGTGTATGACACAGTGATGGAGTGTATGACACAGTGATGGAGTGTATGACACAGTGATGGAGTGTATGACACAGTGATGGAGTGTATGACACAGTGATGGAGTGTATGACACAGTGATGGGGTGTATACACAATGATTGAGTGTATGACACAGTGATGGAGTATATACACAATGATGGAGTGTATGACACAGTGATGGAGTGTATGACACAGTGATGGAGTGTATGACACAGTGATGGAGTGTATGACACAGTGATGGAGTGTATGACACAGTGATGGAGTGTATGACACAGTGATGGAGTGTATGACACAGTGATGGAGTGTATGACACAGTGATGGAGTGTATGACACAGTGATGGAGTGTATGACACAGTGATGGAGTGTATGACACAGTGATGGAGTGTATGACACAGTGATGGAGTGTATGACACAGTGATGGAGTGTATGACACAGTGATGGAGTGTATGACACAGTGATGGAGTGTATGACACAGTGATGGATTGTATGACACAGTGATGGAGTGTATGACACAGTAATGGAGTGTATGACACAGTGATGGAGTGTATGACACAGTGATGTAGTGTATGACACATTCATACACATTGATGGAGTGTATGACACATTGATGGAGTGTATGACATAGTGATGGAGTATATACACATTGATGGAGTGTATGACATAGTGATGGTATGTATACAAATTGATGGAGTATATACACATTTATTTAGTGTATGACACAGTGATGGAGTGTATGACATAGTGATGTAGTGTATGACACATTGATGGGGTGTATACACAGTGATTGAGTGTATGACATAGTGATGGAGTGTATGACACATTGATGGAGTGTATACACATTGATGGAGTGTATGACACAGTGATGGAGTGTATGACATAGTGATGGAGTGTATGACACAGTGATGGAGTGTATACACAGTGATGGAGTGTATGACACAGTGATGGAGTGTATGACACATTGATGGAGTGTATACACATTGATGGAGTGTATGACACAGTGATGGATTGTATGACACATTGATGGAGTGTATGACACAGTGATGGATTGTATGACACATTGATGGAGTGTATGGGAGTGTATGACACAGAGATTGAGTGGATTACACAGTGATCGAGTGTATGACACATTCATACACAGTGATGGAGTGTATGACACATTCATACACAGTGATTGAGTGTATGAAACAGTGATTGAGTGTATGGCACATTCATACACAGTGATTGAGTGTATGAAACAGTGATTGAGTGTATGGCACATTCATACACAGTGATTGAGTGTATGACCCAGTGATTGAGTGTATGGCACATTCATACACAGTGATTGAGTGTATGACACATGACACAGTGATGGAGTGTATGACACAATGATGGAGTGTATGACACAGTGATTGAGTGTATGACACAGTGACGGAGTGTATGACACAGTGATGGAGGGTATGACACATTGATGGAGCGTATGACACAGTGATGGAGTGTATGACACATTGATGGAGTGTATGACACAGTGATGGAGTGTATGGCACAGTGTGTACAGGCAATGGTTGTGCAACACAAATCTTCAGCATTTAAGCAGATGGAATATCATTTATTATTAAACAGTGATGCTATTATCTTCCAAAAAAATATTCTTTTTCATTCTGACCTTTTTTTACGAAGTTATGGCCCTTTGTTGAAAAAATCCTAAAAAAATTGTTTGGACAACTCTTTCTAAAGTTACGGATCGAAACGTTTCAGATATGATAACTACTACTTGAAGTTGTGCATACAGGTATTATTTTTTCATTCTTATGGAGTTATTGCCCTTTGTTGAAAAATGCTTTCCTGCACAACTTCTCCAAAACTTCTGGGCCAATTTCCATGAAAGTTTTCACATATGATAACTATCACATGATGTTGTGCATCCAGGTTTGATTTTTTCAATCTATCCCTTTTTTTGGAGTGATGGCCCTTTGTTGAAAAATACTTATCCTGACAACTCATCCAAGACTATGCAGCCAACTTCAACGAAACTTTTTTGGATATGATAACTACTCCTTGTGCATCCAGGTATTTTTTTTCAACCCTTTTCTATGGAGTTATGGCCCTTTGTTGAAAAATTCTTGTCCTGACAACTTTTCCTTATCTTCTGGGCCAATTTTAAAAAAATATCACAGATACGGTAACTGGTCCCTGACGTTGTGCATCCAAGTAGTACTTTTTCATCCTACCCTTTAAAAAAGAGTTATGGCCCTTTGTTGAATAAACCTTTGACTGCCTCACAAACTACTCGGCGGAACTCAATGAAAGTTTACAGATATTGTAATTACCCCCTGATGTCGTGCATCAGGCTAGTATTGTTTTCATTTCAACCCTTTTAAGGAGTTATGACCCTTTGTTAAATATCTTTGTCCTGACATATTTTCCTTAACTAATAAGACAATTTTAGCAAAACTGGTTCATCTGGGCTAACAATGAACATTTGGTATGTAAGTATGTTTTGGCATGGGGAAATATATCAGTGACCAGTATATATTTGGTACAGGAAGTATATCAGTGACCAGTATACTTAAATAAGTGTACAGCTCAGTCAATAAAGAAATTGTTACTGGTGGAAGACTATGGATTGCTTTGCAATGCTTTGCCTTAGTAAGGTTTATATAGGAGCGGTTGGTATTAGTTAGCCTTTGGCTTACAGTTCTAGTTGTCTTATCAATGTGATTAAATATGGCTTTGAAGAGTGAATTTGATTAGGAAATGCTGATAGGAAATTCATTCTAGTTCAAGTTTGAATTTTCACTCTACAAAGATTCACAACAGAAGCCACTTTTTTCAAAAGCACATTATTGCCACTGTAGCTTGTTCTTTTTATTTATTAGACCAGAATCTTGAATCCAATACACTGGAATTTACATATGAAACAGCAAGAAGTCAAGTCATCGCTAGCAGTCTGCTGAAGGTCACCATGACTGACCTTGACCCTGCCATGACTTTGCAGGTGTATACCAAGATCTTGGAGTCAGACCTAACATTGATGTTGTACCGTACCACCAATGAAACAGTGTCTTCAAGAACAGTACAGCAACATGGCATCCCTATACCAGGTAAGCTCTGTCCCCAGAGAGAGCACCTCAACACAGCATCCCTATACCAAGTAAGCGCTGTCCCCAGAGAGAGCACCTCAACACAGCATCCCTATACCAGGTAAGCGCTGTCCCCAGAGAGAGCACCACAACACAGCATCCCTATACCAGGTAAGCTCTGTCCCCAGAGAGAGCACCACAACACAGCATCCCTATACCAGGTAAGCTCTGTCCCCAGAGAGAGCACCACAACACAGCATCCCTATACCAGGTAAGCTCTGTCCCCAGAGAGAGCACCACAACACAGCATCCCTATACCAGGTAAGCTCTGTCCCCAGAGAGAGCACCACAACACAGCATCCCTATACCAGGTAAGCTCTGTCCCCAGAGAGAGCACCACAACACAGCATCCCTATACCAGGTAAGCTCTGTCCCCAGAGAGAGCACCACAACACAGCATCCCTATACCAGGTAAGCTCTGTCCCCAGAGAGAGCACCACAACACAGCATCCCTATACCAGGTAAGCTCTGTCCCCAGAGAGAGCACCACAACACAGCATCCCTATACCAGGTAAGCTCTGTCCCCAGAGAGAGCACCACAACACAGCATCCCTATACCAGGTAAGCTCTGTCCCCAGAGAGAGCACCACAACACAGCATCCCTATACCAGGTAAGCTCTGTCCCCAGAGAGAGCACCACAACACAGCATCCCTATACCAGGTAAGCTCTGTCCCCAGAGAGAGCACCACAACACAGCATCCCTATACCAGGTAAGCTCTGTCCCCAGAGAGAGCACCACAACACAGCATCCCTATACCAGGTAAGCTCTGTCCCCAGAGAGAGCACCACAACACAGCATCCCTATACCAGGTAAGCTCTGTCCCCAGAGAGAGCACCACAACACAGCATCCCTATACCAGGTAAGCTCTGTCCCCAGAGAGAGCACCACAACACAGCATCCCTATACCAGGTAAGCTCTGTCCCCAGAGAGAGCACCACAACACAGCATCCCTATACCAGGTAAGCTCTGTCCCCAGAGAGAGCACCACAACACAGCATCCCTATACCAGGTAAGCTCTGTCCCCAGAGAGAGCACCACAACACAGCATCCCTATACCAGGTAAGCTCTGTCCCCAGAGAGAGCACCACAACACAGCATCCCTATACCAGGTAAGCTCTGTCCCCAGAGAGAGCACCACAACACAGCATCCCTATACCAGGTAAGCTCTGTCCCCAGAGAGAGCACCACAACACAGCATCCCTATACCAGGTAAGCTCTGTCCCCAGAGAGAGCACCACAACACAGCATCCCTATACCAGGTAAGCTCTGTCCCCAGAGAGAGCACCACAACACAGCATCCCTATACCAGGTAAGCTCTGTCCCCAGAGAGAGCACCACAACACAGCATCCCTATACCAGGTAAGCTCTGTCCCCAGAGAGAGCACCACAACACAGCATCCCTATACCAGGTAAGCTCTGTCCCCAGAGAGAGCACCACAACACAGCATCCCTATACCAGGTAAGCTCTGTCCCCAGAGAGAGCACCACAACACAGCATCCCTATACCAGGTAAGCTCTGTCCCCAGAGAGAGCACCACAACACAGCATCCCTATACCAGGTAAGCTCTGTCCCCAGAGAGAGCACCACAACACAGCATCCCTATACCAGGTAAGCTCTGTCCCCAGAGAGAGCACCACAACACAGCATCCCTATACCAGGTAAGCTCTGTCCCCAGAGAGAGCACCACAACACAGCATCCCTATACCAGGTAAGCTCTGTCCCCAGAGAGAGCACCACAACACAGCATCCCTATACCAGGTAAGCTCTGTCCCCAGAGAGAGCACCACAACACAGCATCCCTATACCAGGTAAGCTCTGTCCCCAGAGAGAGCACCACAACACAGCATCCCTATACCAGGTAAGCTCTGTCCCCAGAGAGAGCACCACAACACAGCATCCCTATACCAGGTAAGCTCTGTCCCCAGAGAGAGCACCACAACACAGCATCCCTATACCAGGTAAGCTCTGTCCCCAGAGAGAGCACCACAACACAGCATCCCTATACCAGGTAAGCTCTGTCCCCAGAGAGAGCACCACAACACAGCATCCCTATACCAGGTAAGCTCTGTCCCCAGAGAGAGCACCACAACACAGCATCCCTATACCAGGTAAGCTCTGTCCCCAGAGAGAGCACCACAACACAGCATCCCTATACCAGGTAAGCTCTGTCCCCAGAGAGAGCACCACAACACAGCATCCCTATACCAGGTAAGCTCTGTCCCCAGAGAGAGCACCACAACACAGCATCCCTATACCAGGTAAGCTCTGTCCCCAGAGAGAGCACCACAACACAGCATCCCTATACCAGGTAAGCTCTGTCCCCAGAGAGAGCACCACAACATGGCATCCCTATACCAGGTAAGCTCTGTCCCCAGAGAGAGCACCACAACATGGCATCCCTATACAAGGTAAGCTCTAGCCCCAGAGAGAGCACCTCAACATGGCATCCCTATACCAGGTAAGCTCTGTCCCCAGAGAGAGCACCTCAACACAGCATCCCTATACCAGGTAAGCTCTGTCCCCAGAGAGAGCACCTCAACACAGCATCCCTATACCAATGAATCACTAAAGACAATCTGCCCGCCCCCCGCCCCCAAAGTGTGTATGTACGTACATGAGGGTAAGCTCTAGTGAGATGACATGTTTCTCGAAAGTTAATTTGATTCCATGTGATAACTTACTCATTAAGATGGCCGGCTGATGTAAGCAGAAGCATTTGAACCATTTATTGATCTTTAATCAGGAGATTAGTACAGGGCTTATGGGTTTCTTGGTTGTGTAACAGATCACATTGTGGATGTGCTGATCCTCAGTATAATGAGGCATTGTTAAGTATACTTAACTGTTTTTGATTGTGTAACAGAGGGCAGTGCTGACATGCTGATAATGGAGGGGTCTCACAAGTATTTGATTATAGCAGTTCAAGAAGGACAGACCATCGCAGCAAATGAAACTGATGTACCTTTTATAACCACCAATGTATCTGTCAGAATTGGCATCTACAACACTGCGTGTGGCTTCTACGATAATGCCAAGGATCAGTGGGCAACTGACGGCTGTCAAGTACATATCTCAGGGATCAGTGGGCAACTGATGGCTGTCAGGTTTGTATCTCAGGTATCAGTGGAAACTGATGGCTGTCAGGTACATATCTCGGGGATCAGTGGGCAACTGACGGCTGTCAGGTATGTATCTCAGGTTTCAAAGGGCAACTGACGGCTGTCAGGTTTGGATCTCAGGTATCAGTGGAAACTGATGGCTGTCAGGGACATATCACAGGGATCAGTGGGCAACTGATGGCTGTCAGATACGTATCTCAGGGATCATAGGGCAACTAATGGCTGTCAGGTAAATATCTCAGGGATCAGTGGGCAACTGATGGCTGTCAGGATTGTATCTCGGGGATTGTAGGTCAACTGATGGCTGTCAGGTATGTATCTCAGGGTTCAAAGGGCAACTGACGGCTGTCAGGTTTGGATCTCAGGTATCAGTGGAAACTGATGGCTGTCAGGGACATATCACAGGGATCAGTGGGCAACTGATGGCTGTCAGATACGTATCTCAGGGATCATAGGGCAACTGATGGCTGTCAGGTATGTATCTCAGGTATCATAGGGCAACTGATGGCTGTCAGGTGCGTATCTCAGGGATCAGTGGGCAACTGATGGCTGTCAGGGACATATCTCAGGGATCAGTGGGCAACTGACGGCTGTCAAGTACATATCTCAGGGATCAGTGGGCAACTGACGGCTGTCAAGTACATATCTCAGGGATCAGTGGGCAACTGATGGCTGTCAGGGACATATCTCAGGGATCAGTGGGCAACTGACAGCTGTCAGGTACATATCTCAGGGATCATAGGGCAACTGATAGCTGTCAGGTACATATCTCAGGGATCAGTGGGCAACTGACGGCTGTCAAGTACATATCTCAGGGATCAGTGGGCAACTGATGGCTGTCAGGGACATATCTCAGGGATCAGTGGGCAACTGACGGCTGTCAGGTACATATCTCAGGGATCATAGGGCAACTGGTGGCTGTCAGGTACATATCTCAGGGATCAGTGGGCAACTGATGGCTGTCAGGTATGTATCTCAGGTTTCAAAGGGCAACTGACGGCTGTCAGGTTTGTATCTCAGGTATCAGTGGAAACTGATGGCTGTCAGGTACATATCACAGGGATCAGTGGGCAACTGATGGCTGTCAGGTACATATCTCAGTGATCATAGGGCAACTGATGGCTGTCAGGAACATATCACAGGGATCAGTGGGCAACTGATGGCTGTCAGGTACATATCTCAGGGATCAGTGGGCAACTAATGGCTGTCAGGTTTGTATCTCAGGGATCAGTGGGCAACTAATGGTTATCAGGTTTAATTTGTATCTCAGGGATCAGTGGGCAACTGATGGCTATCGGGTATGTATCTCAGGTATCATAGGGCAACTGATGGGTGTCAGGTACATATCTCAGGTTGCATAGGGCAACCTTTGAACTTTTAAAGTAAAATTATCTGGCACACAAGACCAGAACTAGATTAATAACTGCTTCTTACACAATAAGTCACAAAGACGTTGCAATAAACTCAAACATCTCCATTTCAACAGACTCTATACCTTTGCATGGAAAATACCTTAGCCATAATCTACTCTTCCAAACACACTAGCATTCATAAAGGTGTAAGATTGCACATTATCGTTGATTAATAGTATTGAGAGGGACACTCAATTTTTACGGTGTATATTATGTTTTTAGCTTACCTGCCCAAAGGGCAAGTAAGCTTATGCCGTGGCGCAGCGTTCGTCGTCAACTTTTTCTTTAAAACCTATCTCCTCCTTAACGCCAAATAGGATTTCAACCAAATTAAGTCTGAAGCATCACTAGGGGAGGGCAATCATTTCTTAAATAAATGAGGTTGGTTCGACCCCTGAGGCCAGGGGGGCGGGGCCCTGAAGGGGAACTTAGCTAAATTTGCTTTAAAACGCATCTACTCCTAAACACCAGAGAGGATTTCAACCAAATTTGCTCTGAAACTTCATAGGGGGAGAGCAATCATTTCCTAAATAAATGAGACTGGTTCGACCCCTGGGGCTAGGAAGACGCTAATATCCCCTAATTGCCTGCAAACATTTCTTAATTGAATGAGATTGATTTGACCTCTGCGGTCCTAAGAAATGGTACAGCTAGATTATCATATTCTTTGGTGTAGTTTTCACAAATTGGTAAAAATTGGTTTCTAGGTTTATAAAAGCTTATAGTTGAATGAAAATTAAAGTATTGTTTAATTACACCCTGTAATATGACATATTACTTATTTCAAATTATGTTAACATGGCAGCTCAATGGAGGCCCCTGATTAGTTGAAAGTCAGATATTGTGGTCCCAGTTGTGTTAGAACATAGATCTTGTCTGGATTTGAGGAAATTTCATATAAAGATGTACTAATGCATTCAGTTATAATGACTTAAATATAAAACCAGGTGAGCGATACAGGTCCAATGAACCTCTTGTTAAATACTTCTCAAATGGATTTCATTCTTTTTTCTTTTGCCACTGAAAAGGACAAAATGGCCATATGGTGCAGTAAATATACATATTAAATTTTCAATTAGGTGCTTGCTTAATTTCTTATATTTTACTAGCACAGTTTTTAGCACATTTCCCTGCAGTAAGAAAGTCATTATATTATGTTTTGAACATAATTCCTACAAAATTCGTTTGACTTGTTTGGTGTATCATGCTGCAATGCTGTTTTTTCCTTGACAGATTTCCCGTCCGAAAAACCTGAAGACAATGACTTGCTCCTGCTACCACTTGACCTCTTTCGCTGCAGGCTTTATTGCAGTGCCTAACCTGGTTGACCCTATTACTGATGCAACTCTCTTCTTGACCTTCTTTGACAATCCAGTCATTGTGATTACAGTACTGATTGTGTGGTGTCTCTACCTAATCATGCTGGTATGGGCGCGACGCAAAGACAAGGTCGAAAGCATGAAGGTTAGTCATTGGTGTCTGTTATCACTTAGATATCAAAGTTTGTTGAGCATAGGTAAGGTCTAGAGTTCAACCTTTGTCTGGTGTGACGTGTCTCAAGTCACCAGTTACCTTGATTGTGGAGCATAGGTAAGGTCTAGAGTTCAACCTTTGTCTGGTGTGACGTGTCTCAAGTCACCAGTTACCTTGATTGTGGAGCATAGGTAAGGTCTAGAGTTCAACCTTTGTCTGGTGTGACGTGTCTCAAGTCACCAGTTACCTTGATTGTGGAGCATAGGTAAGGTCTAGAGTTCAACCTTTGTCTGGTGTGACGTGTCTCAAGTCACCAGTTACCTTGATTGTGGAGCATAGGTAAGGTCTAGAGTTCAACCTTTGTCTGGTGTGACGTGTCTCAAGTCACCAGTTACCTTGATTGTGGAGCATAGGTAAGGTCTAGAGTTCAACCTTTGTCTGGTGTGAAGTGTCTCCAGTCACCAGATACCTTGATTGTGGAGCATAGGTAAGGTCTAGATTTCAACCTTTGTCTGGTGTGAAGTGTCTCCAGTCACCAGATACCTTGATTGTGGAGTATAGGTAAGGTCTAGATTTCAACCTTTGTCTAGTGTGAAGTGTCACTAGTCACCAGATACCTTGATTGTGTAGCATAGGTAAGGTCTAGAGTTCAACCTTGGTCTGGTGTGAAGTGTCTCCAGTCACCAGATACCTTGATTGCGGAGCATAGGTAAGGTCTAGAGTTCAACCTTGGTCTGGTGTGAAGTGTCTCCAGTCACCAGATACCTTGATTGTGAGGCATAGGTAAGGTCTAGAGTTCAACCTTAGTCTGGTGTGAAGTGTCTCCAGTCACCAGATACCTTGATTGTGGAGCATAGGTAAGGTCTAGAGTTCAACCTTAGTCTGGTGTGAATTGTCTCCAGTCACTACAAACCATGATTGTGGAGCATAGTTAAGGTCTAGAGTTCAACCTTTGCCTGGTGTGAAGTGTCTCCAGTCACCAGATACCTTGATTGTGGAGCATAGGTAAGGTCTAGAGTTAAAAACCTTTGTCTGGTGTGAAGTGTCTCGAGTCACCAGATATCTTGATTGTGGAGCATAGGTAAGGTCTAGAGTTCAACCTTTGTCTTGTGTGAAGTGTCTCCAGTCACCAGATACCTTGATTGCGGAGCATAGGTAAGGTCTAGAGTTCAACCTTTGCCTGGTGTGAAGTGTCTCCAGTCACCAGATACCTTGATTGCGGAGCATAGGTAAGGTCTAGAGTTCAACCTTTGTCAAGTGTGAAGTGTCACTAGTCACCAGATCCCTTGATTGTGGAGCATAGGTAAGGTCTAGAGTTCAACCTTTGTCTTGTGTGAAGTGTCTCGAGTCACCAGATACCTTGATTGTGGAGCATAGGTAAGGTCTAGAGTTCAACCTTTGTCTGGTGTGAAGTGTCTCCAGTCCCCAGATACCTTGATTGTGGAGCATAGGTAAGGTCTAGTGTTCAACCTTTGTCAAGTGTGAAGTGTCACTAGTCACCAGATACCTTGATTGTGGAGCATAGGTAAGGTCTAGAGTTCAACCTTTGTCTGGTGTGAAGTGTCTCCAGTCACCAGATACCTTGATTGCGGAGCATAGATCAAAAGTTCAAATTTTATCTGTTCCAGGCATAGTTCAGAATACAGAAACACATGGGCAACTTTAATTAGTTAAACTGACTTAATGGAATTGAGATTAAGTAAAACAATATGCCTCTGCAAATGAGAGGACAATGAAATAACCCAAATCAGCACCAGTGCAGACCTAGAGAGCATGATATCTATATCATATTTGGTTATCATTGGTAGGTTGAGGGACAGGACAGTGAACAGATCTCAGCCTCTCATGACATTTGGCCATCTTTGTGTGTTTGTCCAAAACATAACAAGAATTAGTCAGGGCCAGAAGAGGAGTATTTGATAAAACATAGATCATGTTGCAAAACCCCACTCAATGATAGAAAAGCAGTATTTTGAGGCATTTACTTATGTTCAAGCTCATTAAATAGAAGACAGAATATTAAACGGCAATTGGGCTTTTCATGACCTGGAAAGTTTATTCTTATTCATTGGACTTATAACAAGAAGAATGTTATAGGAGATCTTTTATGAATATTTCCATGTTGATTTTCCTTGGATTAGCAGATCTTTAAATCTGTGAATAATTAGGTTATACTTATTACATATAAATATATCAATGAACACTGCCACTTTACAATGTATTTAAAACCAGTGACATTCCAACAACTGCTTGAATGCTTGAAGCTTTCAAAATGATGTCTCATATGTATTTTGAAAGCTATAAAACTTATTATGTTAAAGGAGAAATAGGTGTATTGAGACAAATCATCATTTTTGTTGTTGAGGGAGGTGTGTGAAGCCGCACAAGTTGTGATTATACTTATTTGGGGGATGTGTTTAAAGCTTCTCAAATTGTTAAGATTATAATTATGATGGTAAAATAAATTGCTAGAGGCTACACAACTTGTAATGATTTTATTTAGGGAGGTGTCAATGTGCTGGAGGACAACTGTGCTGAAGACAAATATGTGTATGTGGTTGGATTTGTGACAGGCTGGTGGAGAAGGGCAGGAACAACCTCCAATGTTTTTATGTGTCTCCATGGCAGCAAAGGTTTCAGCTCTAAACACCTGTTGTCTGATGGTATTGTCCAGCACTTTCAAACTGGGGCCGAGGATTGGTTTGTGCTGACCACACCACTCAGCCTTGGAGAATTACAGAGTATCGTGGTATGGCACGACAACTCTGGTGAAAATCCTGCATGGTGGGTAGTTCTATTCCACTGATTAATCAAATCATACCTCTCTTATGGTCAACAAATGGTAGCTAGGACTTTGTGGTAGGACTTGTAAGCTCACTTGGCACAGACTGCCCGTCTCCAACTCTTTGACAAATTGGAATAGAACCAGTACACCTGATCATCTTGATATGTAAAGTCCATTCTTTATTGGCCATATTTTTAAGGACATGAGGTTATTATGTCGCCTTTGGTTTACGATTCTGGTTTAAACAAGTATGATGTTAATTTCACCAGAAAATAGGAAAGAAATTTTAAGAACGTATAAGACTTTGTATCAGAAGAAGTGATATCAATGCATCCACATCAACAGAGAAAGACTCAGTAAACTTTGAGTACCATCCATGGTGAAAATGGCGAGGTTGTAGAGAAAACCAAACAAATCACTAAGCAAGAGACAATAGGCGACGGGGTGAGGGGTTATTGTGGCCATCTAGGCAACATTGTATTGGCCAACTACCCAGCAGTGATAGGTAGAGCCACTGAAGGTGACTTCCACACGAGGCTTTCTGTTAGTATTACCTTAACTCATTCACCCCTCAAGTTTTATAATGAGCTATTCCAACCTTTGAATTAGAAGAGTTTAAATGTGTCTTCAGGGGGGAGTGAGTTAATGTACCACTAGATTTTCTCAGGCTAACTTACATGTAACTTACCAATGGTATCCATTCATACTGAAATGTAGGTTTAGGACCTATTCTACCTTTTGAATTAATAGAATTCTACCTTTTTGAATAAATAGAATTACAATTTAATATGTTCGAAACTGATGAATTTTATTAAAACAGATATGTGTATAGTCACTTGAACTAAATAACCTGTCACATTGAACTTTTTCTTGGAATATTTATATCGGGCTATTCCATACATTTTCAGGTAGGTGTCCATGTCCACTGTTTCAGAGTGCAGTTTACACATCTGTAGGGACATCGGAACTGTTTCACCTGTAACTATGATTATAACTCTTTTCTACTATGTATCTACCTATGATCTCAATATGAATGTTAACCCTTCTGTTATTAATATGGTAATAGAAGGTCAACACATGTCATTATAGTGTGGCAATACATGGAATGAACTGCAATAACAACTCTGCTCAAAATATAATCTATTTGATTTTACCAAATTTTTTAGGTTTCTGAAACAGATTGTGGTTAGAGATGTCCAAACAGATAAGATATGGCATTTCTTGTACAATGACTGGCTGGCTGTCGACCGAGGGGTTGGACGGGTCAAGGTAGAAATTCATGCATTGACCCCGGAGGACCTTGTACAAAACTCGCTCTATCAGTTTGGTATCCAGTCTAGTAAAGACCTACAGAACAACCACCTTTGGATTAGTATCATCTCATGTCCAGCCTACAGGTACATCAAACAAATCAACTTTTTATTTTACTTTATAAATAAACGATGCAATCATGAAATTTGGAATTATCCCCTTTGTCACGACAGGGAAGTAGTTGATATTCGTGCTAAATTGCAATGATCTTCCTATGCAGGAAGAAGTGCATACAGTCATTTGCAAGGATATGTTTGGGGTCCTGCTCTGCTCCTTTAGACGTGGTCTCTGTGGCCTAATATGGAAATGGTTGAGACTCTAACATTGCCACTCATACAACTGCTAAAGCATTACAATATTAACACACTCCTGCTACCAGGATTAGCTAAAGGGAATTAAGCATATACTGGCCTGCATTTTCTTGATTTGAAGAAACGATTACTCCTATACACTGCCAATTGATTCCATTAGGGTCCTGCCTGTAGATGAGAACTCAGTCCCTGTCATAACATGGAGATGGTTGAGATCCCCACTCTTTAGCCATATTTGTACAATTGCTAGACATGACAATTGATGCAACTCGTGTTATCATGACTGTCCAAAGGATTCAGCTTTGTGAAAAAATTGATGACTTAGTACCATGGTCATAACATCTAACTGATTTATACAGCTGCTTGCAGGGCATGAAGAAATAAGCACATTTATGCTACCAGAATAAAGCCATAGGTCGGTCCCTGTCCCCTTCTGGACTAAGTCACTCCACCCTATAAACACATAGGCATATGCAGATCTCAACCCAATTTGCTATGCAGCAAGATTATTCTCTGGGACCTTGAAATCAATTGATGTAAAAAGGAAGAGTAGCCCTATGAGGTGTAACTAACAGACCCTATTGAGCTCTTGTTATCATGGTTGTTCAGTTTGCTTAAAGACTATTTCAACAAAACATCTATATACTTGGGCATGTTATGTAAGACCAGCAGTGCGAATATTTTTCTCAATTACAGTAATGAGGTCAAAGGTCAAAATTAAATGCTAGTCATGGGTCAAATGTCAAATTCCATAAGACTTTTAGGGTCATGATAGTTGGCCAGTAGGTACCTGGGATAAAGTGTTATAAAGTTTCCTCATTAAAATTCCCTTGACCTACTTTCAAGGTCACAGGGGTCAATTATGTTAAAAACTTCACACAACAATATCCTAAGAACGATTTGGACTAGAGTCATGATACTCGGGTATGTTATGTAGACCAGCTGTGTGAATTGTTTCCTTAATTACAGTAATGAGGTCAAAGGTCAACTGCAAGTGGAAATCGGGAGTCAAAGGTCAATATGGGTTAAAAGCTTTAAAATTAAAACAACAATATCTTTAGAACTGTTTAAGAGATGTTAAAATGTCTTGTGTTCTAGTTACTAAAATTGGTCTTAAGTTACCTATATGTCAGTTGCATGTAACAAAATAAACAGGTGAGCGATACAGGCCCTCTGGGCCTCTTGTAATATACTAGCCACCCATTTCCTCAACAGTAAAACCTACCTGTAATTTCCTAAGTAGTAACATAATCCTCCGTGTTTATGGGGTTTTCATGTCACAGTTGATTTTTAGCTCACCTGGCCCGAAGGACCGGTGAGCTTATCCCATGGTGCGGCATCCGTCGTCTGTCCGCCAACTTTTCGTTTAAAACACTACTTGTCCTGAAAGGCCTAGTAGATTTTGACTTAATTTGGTCTGGAGCAACCTTAGGCCAAGGGCATTTACTTTTGTATAAAAAGTGGCTGTGATCCTCCTGGGGGCAGAGGGGCGGGGTCAAATAGGGGAAATAGAGGTAAAAGCTTTGAAATCCTTTCTACCATGCATACAGATGAAGGGATTTTATCCCAATTATTTCTAGAGCATCCTTCTTGCAAGGGGACTCAATTTTGTATAAACGGTTGGTGTAGCCCCCCTGGTGGCAGTGGGGCGGGACCCAATAGGAGAAATAGAGGTAAAATCTTTAAGGAATATTATCCTAATTTAGTCTAGAGCATCATTGGTCAAAGGGGACTGAAATTTGTATAGATTGTGGTTGTGGGCCCCCTGGGTCAGAGGGGTGGGTCAGAATAAGGGAAATAGTGGTAAATCTTTAAAATGCTTCTTCTACAGTAGGGATAAAGGGATTTTATCCTGATTTGGTCTTGAGCAGCCTTGGGCCAAGGGGACTCAATTTTGTATAAACAGTGGTTGTGGCCCCTTTAGGGGCAGGGCTCAATAGGGGAGTTTTAGGTTTAAATCTTTAAAATCCTTTTCCTTCTGTACCATTGGAGGGATTTTATCCAAATTAGGCCTGGAGCATTCTTTGGCAAAGGCAACTAAATTTTGTATAAATGGAGGTCGTAGCCCCTCTGGGTGCAGAGTTGCGGGGCCAAATTGGGGAACTTGAGGTTTAAGTCTTCAAAATCCTTCTTTCTCTGTACCATTTGAGGGATTTTATGTAATAATTTCCCATGGTTGCTTTATCATCCAGCTGAGCGATACAGGCCAACTGGGCCTCGATCTTGTTCTAGTATCAAGATTTTCCTGGTAGATGCGTTCTTATATATGATATAAAATACAGGTACGGTTTTCCAACGGAATCACACCAGTTTATGTTGTAGAAATCTCATGGTTTCATAATATGGTCCTTAACCAATTTCATAAGTTTAGCAGGAAACATAATGACAGGTAAAATATATAATGCAGTATCCCTTATCGAAGGTATGTCCCATATAGGAGATGATAACTAAGCTGCTGTATCGAAGGTATGTCCCAACATGCTGTATCGAAGGTATGTCCCATATAGGAGATGATAACCAACCTGCTGTATCGAAGGTATGACCAATATAGGAGATGATAACCAACCTGCTGTATTGAAGGTATGTTCCATATAGGAGATGATAGCCAACCTGCTGTATCGAAGGTATGTCCCATATAGGAGATGATAACCAACATGCTGTATCAAAGGTATGTCCCATATAGGAGATGATAACTAACCTGCTGTATTGAAGGTATGTCCCAACCTGCTGTATCGAAGGTATATGTCCCATATAGGAGATGATAACCAACCTGCTGTATCGAAGGTATGACCCATATAGGAGATGATAACCAACCTGCTGTATCGAAGGTATGTCTCATATAGGAGATGATAACCAACATGCTGTATCAAAGGTATGTCCCATATAGGAGATGATAACCAACCTGCTGTATCAAAGGTATGTCCCATATAGGAGATGATAACCAACCTGCTGTATCTCATTATCATAGTGACCGAATATTGGACGTCTTCAGAGTCGGGGTTTTACTTCTGTACCCACTCATTGGACGCTTGGGAGAGTATTTCTTTTTCACCTATTCCATCTTTACATTGGTGTTTATCTATTATCCTAAACTTATGCTCTGTTGGGTTCTCCCTTTTATCAGTATACAATGCCTGCCTTATTATCCTATTATCTTTGGATATTATTTTTTTACTATACCTTAACCTTTGATCAACTATTTCAGTATCCTAATCGTTAAAGAGATCGTCTTTTTGACTTCTGTTGCCCAGGTTTGCACCTGACCAACATATAATTTCCAAATAACTTGTTTTAAGGTGTTTTGAATTGTCTCCAAATTAGCATACATACAACATGTCTTATTTAACATAACTATACATTATTCATTGTGACATTTTTCGACCTGCCACTTTAACCTCTACAATGCATGTTCTATTATCTTTATTACATATGTTAATTTGTTTTTGACCAGCCCCTTTACCCGTGTACAACGCCTGTCCTGTGCACTGTCCCTTCTCCTGATGACCATGTTGACCAGTCTCATGTTCCATGGGATACCAACAGACGATCCAGCTGACCAGTTGAGTTCTGGCGGCATCACACTGTCTCTGTCTGACATCATCATTGGAATAGAGAGTGGTCTCATCATGTTCCCCATTAACATTATCATCATGCAGTTGTTCACTAAACTAGAACCTAGACCTTCGGCTCTAGTTAGAGGGAAACGTTCTCTGGCTGACTGCCCCGAGGAAGAGGACAAGTCCTTTGGACTTCAAACCAGTGAGAGCAAAGGCAAATCCAAAATGGGGGGAAATGTATTGAAAGGGAGCAGCAAAACCGAGCAGAAAAAGCCCTTCCGGTAATTATGTACTCAATCAAACTCCATGAAAATTGTGTCCCCCAAGGTGAGATAAAGAATGGTGTACGGACGAATATCAGTTTAAAGGTGATGATGTGGTATGGAGAAGTGGTGTGGGAGGGAAATTTGGTCAGGGAGACAAAATAATTAAATGATTGAAAAGAGGTGGTAAAAGGAGATGAGGTGATTCAAGGGAAAGAAGATGCATGAAGGAAAAGAGGTGGTAGGAAAAGACTAAATTGTGAAGACAAAAGTTATATGGAAGAAAGGCGTTGGAATGGGAAAAATTATACGGGAAGTGGTGGTATCAAGTATGAAGGGTCGAATAAAATTTGGTATGGGGAGACAAGATCCGATGTGAAGGAGAACAGGTTATTAAGATGGTATGATGGGGAAGAGGTGGTGAAGAGGAGAGAAAGGTGTGCCGTAGAAGAAGGTATATACGGAGAGTTGTATGGGGAGAGGTGATGAACGGCATGTGGAGTAAAATAAGGTAGCGAGGAGAAGAGATAATATGGAGTAGAATAGGTAACAAGGAACAGATAGAATGATGTTAAGTGGTATTAGGAAAAGGGGTGGTAAGGAACAAAAGAAGTAACGAGCAGGAGAGATGGAATGGAGTAAAATAGTATTAGGACAAAAAGGTGGTATAGAGTAGAAGACTTAACGAAAAGAGATGGCATGGAGAAATAATTTGTTTTAAGACTTTGATATAGCAATCAATCATATAAACATTCAATATTTATTATATAACTGTTTTTATCATTTTAATATTGTAGGTTTCCCTGGTGGGTGGTATATATTGCGTGGACATTGGTTCTGTCTGCCGCCTTGATTTCTTCCTACTTTGTCATGTATGGTCTGATGTACGGCTACCAGAAGTCCATTGAATGGCTTGTGTCATTCTTTACCGCATTCTTCCAGAGTGCTTTGGTCACCCAGCCTCTCAAAGTGTTTATGTTTGCAGTGCTCATCACCTTCATATTTAAGAAACCCGTTGAATTCGAAGTTCTTACCCAGAGGGACAACATGAAGCTTAGTATGTTTTTAAATACATTTTAAAAAACTATTTCAAACTTAAAGTCAAGTTCTACTGGGCCAATCTAACTGAAACTTGGTAGGAATGATCAACTTTTGGTCCTGACAAAATGTTATTTTTTGGGTCGATCAGAAATCCAATATGACCACCATTTTGAAAAACTATTTCAAACTTAAAGTCAAGTTCTACTGGGCCAATTTAACTGAAACTTGGTAGGAATGATCAACCCGTGGTCCTGGCAAACTTACTTAAAGTTATACTTAACCTTTTTTACTCAAATTTTGGTAGGAATGATTGACATCATTATCTCCACTTCATATTTCAACAACGAAAATTAATACTGTAGAACTCAGGTAGCCGTTAAGGCCCATGGGCCTCTTGTTATGAATAATATTCACTTGGGATAAGTTGATAGGCATACACAGTAACTTGCATCCAAGATTGCACAAGGCACAAATGGTTCCTTGATATTATCACATCTAAAAAACATCTTGCATAAAACTAATTAAAATGGTGGGCACCAAGATTTCTTATAAGTTCTACCTTATGTCAGGTGATCCCATAGTAATCAGTATCTTCAAAAGTTCAGTAGTATGAAGGTTCAAAAATATCTTCACCAGGACAACAATTGTTTCTGCCAATTTGGTAATACAAGATTTTCATACAAATGTATTTTAAAAAGACCTAGCTATGAAGAAATCACACAATCAAGTAAAACAATAAAACTAATTGAACCTTTGAACAGCCTGGTATTGTGTAATGTGTTGTTCCGTTTGACTATTAAGTTTCCTGTTCATATTTACAGTGTCACCATCTGAAATTCAGAAATCACGACATATTGGTTCAAAATATGCATATATTGTATATTAATATCAGTTTTGGTTTGATATATTAAAATGTTATTTTTACATTGGGGAATATGAATATGTTCACGTGTGATAAACTGTAAGTGTGTGCATTGCACCATCTTAGATGAGTAAATGTATTATCTTATCCCAACTGGACATTCCTATTGATCCAGATATGTAATAGACATGCTCATCCTTTTGTTTCCGACCTGGTTTTCTACGAAATGAAAACAATGAACAAATAATATGAGATCGGTTTTAATGAATTTAAAAATTTAGGAACAGTGAAGTAAAAACATGACATTAATATAACCATATTTCAGACCATGATGAGGATTATTGCCAAACGGAACTGTTGAAGAGGCAGGGGATAACGCTGGCCTCCATAGCACCAGTGAAACAGGCAGTGCGCGTGGCCATGCCTAGAAAGACATTACAAGCCATCAGGGAGAGGCTCCGACTGGAGAAGCACATCACTACCATCCTTAGGGAGATGATCATGTATTTTACCTTTGTGGCTATCGTGCTGTTCATGGTGCATGGCCATCAGGATGTGACCACCAACTACGGTGCCACTAAGACTACAGAAGACATGTTTGTGCATGGAGCATACACACAAGTCACCCTTTCAGAGGTCAGTAATATATATATTACTCCTTAACTGATGTCCATATACGCATGTGACAACATAACTGAGGTCAGTACTTTCTTGACCCTCTGACTGAGGTCAGTACATACATAATTACAATACCAATATACATGTACACACGTGCCTCCTGGACTGATATCAGTTCATACGTCTGTACATGTACCTCCTGAACGTAGGTGTAACATTGACAAATGATTTTACAATTTACAGGTAAAGAAGGTTGAGGATATGTGGAAATACCTACAAGATACAGCTGTACCTGTGCTATACAGCAACAACACGGGAATGATGGCTAATGGTGTTGGCTACTTGATAGGAACTGCAAGACTACGACAAAAACGCATAGAAAAGGGTGATTGTACAAACAGATCTTAAGCATGTTTAGAATCTGGACACTACCTATCTACTCGCATCTATAACTGTTACCGTACCGCAAATAAGCCCCCCATCCCCCTTCTGAGAAAAAGGGGCCAAAAGTTGGGAGGGGGCTTAATTGGGAGCAACTCCCTGTTCACAAATGTCTGCCATCTTGGATATATACCACTGTTTTGATCTATGACCACACTAAATATCATGTAATTATCCACTGTAGTTGTTTATGTTGTAAAAAATAACAACTAACAGACAGAATATTTTATAACAGTCACCAAAAGTTGATGGTGCTGTTGTTTTTCTTGACTTGTTTTCTATCATCAATTTGTCTCGATAATTCAATTTTATCAAACACCATTTTTATAATTTTTTTTATTGATAAGTCAATCAGTGCTCTTTAAGACACAATACCAACATTCAGAGGTGTAAACAAAATAGCACGACGACCAGGCTCCCTGGTGTTTGGCTAGCGCCATTACATGATTTGAATATATACCGTACTATAAGAAATTTGAGTATACAAGGCTGAAATAACACAAAACCATTGTCTTAATAATACAAAAACAACACAACAACTTATCTGTATGCAGGCTGCAAGCATTATGAGCAAGAAACATGATTTTTGTGTCGCCTGCGAAAAGCTGGTGACACATTGGTATTGCTATGTCGGCCGCACAGAGGTTTTCTTGCGATAACTTGAGTTTCCTTGGGCCCATCAAACTCAAACTCCATGCAGTGCTGAAGTGCTTGCTTGGGATTGCTTTTCAGGTCCAAAGTCAAAGGTCAAGGTCACTGTTACTATAAATAGAAAATCTGTTTTTGTGCGATAACTTAAGCTTCCTTGGGCCGATCAAACTCAAACTTCATGCAGTGCTTCCTTACTAAAAGTGCTTGCTTGCGATTGCTTTTAGGTCCGAAGGTCAAAGGTCAAAATCTGTTTTCGTGCGATAACTTAAGTTAACTTAGGCCGATCAAACTCAAACTTCTTGCAGTGTTTCCTTACCAGAAGTGCTTGCTTAAGATTGCTTTTCAGGTCCAAAGGTCAAGGTCACTGTTACTATAAATAGAAAATCTGTTTTCGTGCGATAACTTGTTTCCTTGGGCCGATCAAAATCAAACTTCATGCAGTGCTAAGCACAATCTGCCAAATTCCTGCGTAGGCGACACATCCACTTCCGTGGAATTCTTATATGGATAAAAGTCTTGCTTTGTTGACACTATTGGTTGATACAAATTTCAGAATGGCAATATGAAGGAACTGACCTTGACAGAAAGATTGGATATGGAAAAAAATGTCAATTTGAAAACGATTTTACCTCTCTGTAACAACTCATAAATGTATTTTAAAATGTAATCATAATTTGCTACTTCAGTACAGACTATAGATATAATGAATTTGGTACAAGCAACTTGTTTCGTTTTACATTAAAATCTGCAAAATACACAAACGGTTAAAAACGAAAGTATGGTGTTCTTTCACCAACAGAACGATGTTTTGTTTTAAATTAAGCCATCTAGATATCTTGATACTTTGTTATGTTTACATCATATTCCATAATCATGTGTTATAATATTCATATTTAATTCACTCATGAATACATAATTCTTTATAAAAAAAAAAAAAACAGAATCACAGTTATTTACTCAGTAAAGAGTACATGTCACTACGTGCTATTTACTATTGTGCCTAACTCAGAAACAAAGTTATTTTTAGCTCAACTGGCACGAAGTACCAAGTGAGCTTATGCCATGGTGCGGCGTCTGTCCCATGTCAATATTTTACTTTAAACGACTTCTTCTAAATAACCGAAAGGCCTAGGGTGATAATATTTGGCCAGAAGCAAACTGGGATGAAGGGCTACCAAGTTTGTTCAAATAGATGACCTTCACCTATTTTCAAGGTCACATCGGTCAGATATGTCAAACATCTTTTAAAAACTTCTTTTCAATATCCAAAAGGCCTTGGATGACGATATTTGGCCAGTGACATGGTGGGATGAAGGGCTACCAAGTTTGTTGAAATAAATGACCTTCACCCATTTTCAAGGTCACAGGGGTCAGTTGTCTTAAAAAATCTTTCAACAACTTCTGAATAACTTAGAGGCAAAGGATAATGATATTTATCCAGTAACATGCTAGCATAAAGGGCTACTAAGTTTTGTTAAAATGAATGACCTTTACCTATATTCAAGGTCACAGGCGTCAAATATGTTTAAAACCTTTAAACAACTTCTTCCCAATAACCAAGAAGCCTAGGATAATGATATTTGGCCAGAAACATGCTGGGATAAAGGGCTACCAAGTTTGTTCAAACAAATCACCTTTATTTATATTCAAGGTCACAGGGGTTAAATATGTTAAACATCTTTAAACAACTTCTACTCAATACCCAAGAGGCCTAAGATGATGCTATTTGACCAGTAGCATGCTGTAATAGAGGGCTACAGAGTTTGTTCAAATGAATGACCTTGACTTATTTTCAAAGTCACAGGGGTCAAATATGTTTAAAACCTTTAAACAACTTCTCCCCAATAACCAAGAAGCCTAGGATAATGATATTTGGCCAGTAACATCCTGGGGTAAAGGGCTACCAAGTTTGTTCAAACAAATGACCGTCATCTATTTTCAAGGTCACAGGGGTTAAATATGTTAAACATCTTTTAAAAACTTCTTTTCAATAACCAAAAGGCCTTGGATGATATTTGGCCAGTAACATGGTGGGATGAAGGGCTACCAAGTTTGATCAAACAAATGACCTTCATCTATTTTCAAGGCCACAAGGGTCAAATATGTTTAAAACCTTTAGACAACTTCTCCTGAATATACATGAGGCATAGGCTAATGATATTTGACAAGTAACATGCTTGGATGAAGGCCTATCAAGTTTATTCAAATGAATTACCTTCATCTATTTTCAAGGTCACAGGGGTCAAATGTTTAAAACCTTTAAACAACTTCTCTCAATAACCAAAAGGCCTTGGATGATGATATTTGGCCAGTAACATGCTGGGATGAAGGGCTAACAAGTTTGTTCAAATGAATGACCTTTGCTCATATTCAAGGTCACAGGGATCAAATTTGTTAAAATCTTTTAAAGGTGCATCACGCTGAAGTAACTTTTTTTTGTGTCTTTTTTTCAAATACTACATAAACATATCAAGTGAGCCTCCTTGTGGAAAATAACGATCGGATTTTGCTGAAATAGATTCATAAAAATGATTAAATCTAAGATAATCATCGGTATTTCTACCTGTCTGACCAACGTTTTGTTAAGGGATTTCCCTCTACTAGCGCATGCGCATAGCACACCATTTCTTTGTAAACAAAATGACTGGCCGTGTAAGTGGTACGTTACGGAATCATTATTGCCAGTGGGAAGTATTCAAAGCAGAAAATATCTGCCCTAGCAGCTAGTACGGTGCATGTATTCTTCCGGATTGCCGGTTAAGCTGAAATGAAATCGACAGAAATGCTAGCGCTGTTTATGTTACGAATTAATATCTAAAACTATTTACCTCGCTAGTAGTAGCATGGACTTAGATATCTAAATCTAATTCCGTGGTAGTAGTATCATTGTGTGAGTTTGAACACAGATGAACTTAGTTTAATATGTTAATGGGCATTTATCGGAGAGAGTTTACTTTGTGTTTCTATAATTTAGTGGTTTATGCGAAAGGAAGAGATAAGTGACTGGTTAGTTTGATTTTGCCATGAGGCCCTCCAAGGGATAACTGTTGTTATGGCCACGGCGTATTCTGTTCTGTCCTCTGTCGGAACTCGGGGTCAAATGAGATACGTGCGCTATTAGATTTACATAATTCATAATATTACCGGGATCAGTAAAATGGGAGATTTAATTATATTGCTGAATTAAACGATTTTTTTGGTTTTTACATGCAAGATTTAAATTGGTACTAATATGAATACCGGCCTCCTATGGCGCGACGACGCAATATATATTAAAAAAAAATCAGCTCTTCGTTACAAAACTACGTTATCGCAGATAGATTAAAAATGTCAAAATGACGGGCCAGGATGAATAACTGAGGAGGGAGAACCTACTTCTAGTAAATAGGATCGCGTATTTTTTTTTTTTAAATCATAATTTTTCAACAGTTCATGTTTTCATATGATGTTGACTTAGAATGTGTGATCATGTAACAACCTTTTCTCTATAAAGAATTAATTTTCGACTTCAGGTAGAATCGGAATACGTATTGAAAACAGGGGGGGAAATATTTTATTACGTTGTAAAAATGGCGCGTGCTGCCAATAACTACGGCTTCTGTTTCAGACAAAAGGAACTGATTAAAAAAAAGTTGTCTCAACATAAAAAAGGTCCATTTACAAGTGTGCTTTAATCTCTGTAAAGTATTGAAAAAATATAATTATCAAGTATCTGAATACTTTCCATATCTGACACATTGTACATGTACACGTAGTGGTTTTGCCATACAGTTTATTGTGTGTGATGGCTAATATGACTTACTAAGTGTTAGCGTATCAGGGGCGTTTCTAGGATATTTGAAAGAGGGGACGTAGAATCAAATCTTAATTTCGCCTCGCTCCGCTCGGTGTAAAATGTTTTGGACCTTTTTTTTTGCTAAAAAAAACAGAAAATAATTGTGAAATCCACTTATGTAACGGTTCCTGACTTGGAGCATGTATATTTTATAGTTAAAGTGTCCGGGTTTGACATTTTTTATGCCGAATTCTCTCAATTAATTGTCG
>NW_018403572.1:13548-25690 GCF_002113885.1 Mizuhopecten yessoensis | reverse complement strand
GGGGGGCGTACGCCCATTACGCCCTCACCTGGACCCGCCCCTGCGTATGGAGACAGTGAAAGTTGGAAAGAGAGTATACATACATTTATATGCATGGTCTAGAAAAAAAATTGGTCAAAGACATTGAGTTGTGCAATGTAATAAATAAATTCACAAACGTTTCTCTTTTTTTATACGCGTGTTGTTTGTCATTGCATATATATGCACTTCATGTAAACATTTGAAAAGGGATATTCGTCTCGTGAATATTCCTTTTTACAGAAAGGTTTGTCCCATGGTTGAGGGAAGGTGTTTCGCCCCGTACCATCTGTACCGGTCACAATCTGGTACTAAATTCAATATATATTTATATACATATACCTATTATCATTGTTGACATTTAATTGTAAATGTACGACGGGAGAAGGCTGTGATAAATTGTAAAAACTTGTGCCCCCATCCCTTCAATTTTATTGGCAACAAATATATATTTAAAGCTAAATAAATTTAAATTCTGAATATTGGCAAGTGTGCAATAATTATTGTTCAATAAGTTTGAATACTTGGTTTCATAGTGCGGTAAGAAGTTGCAGTTGCCCAGCGGCTCCTCTCTGGGGGCCCCTTTGGAAACCGTTTCATCTCGCTCACACTGCCTAGTCGGGTGACGTTATCGGCGCTATTTTTAGCAGGGCTTTCCCGAACAATTCAAGTGGTCAAACTGGACATTTGGAACGGACTATGAATATGGGGATAGCGAGGTAACATAAGTGGAAGTGCATACAATACATACATTCATTAAAAAAAATATGACTTAATGTGATGTCCCTTTAATGACTTGTTCTGAATATTCAAAAGGTCCAGGGTCATGATACTTAGCCAAAAGTATGCCGGGACTGAAGACTATAAACTTTCATAGTCACAGGTGTCCACTTTTAAGATAACAAGAGTGAGATTTATACCAGGTGAGCGATTCAGGCCCATTGGGCCTCTTGTTTTAACTTGGGTTTATGTTGTTTTGCATCCAATAAGCTAATTTGCTTAAATCAGAGACAAGAATTGACATACATTTTTAGCTCACCTGGCCCGAAGGGAACTTCTTCTCATTAACCAAAAGGCCTAGGGTGATGATATTTGGCCAAAAGTATGCTGGGATGAAGGGCTACCAAGTTTGTTCAAATAATGACCTTGATTTATATTCAAGGTCACAGGGTTCAAATATGTTTAAAACCTTTAAAGAACTTCTTCTGAATAATCAAGAGGCCTAGGGTGATGAGATTTGTCCAGTAACATGCTGGGTTGAATAGCTACCAGGTTTGTGCAAATAAATTACCTTGACTTATATTCAAGGTCACAGGGGTCAAATATGTTCAAAACATTTAAACAACTTCTTCTAAATAACCAAGAGGCCTAAGGTGATAATATTTAGCCAGTAGCATGCTGGGATGAAGGGCTACCAAGTTTGTTCAAATAAATGACCTTCATCCGTTTTCAAGGTCACAGGGGTCAAATATGTAAAAAAAAACTTTAAGCAACTTCTTCTCAATAACCAAATGGCCCCGGGTACTGATATTTGGCCTGTAGCAATCAGGGCTACCAAATTTGTTCAAATGAATGACCTTGACCCATTTTCAACCTAATGTCATTGTTTGACATTTAGGGTCACACTGATATTCTGCCTGTAGCTGTATTTTAGTCCACTTTTAAGATTACAAGTGTGAGATTAATACCAGGTGAGCGATGAAGGCCCATTAGGCCTCTTGTTTTTGAGATGGAGACAAAATTAGGGAGGGGCTTATTATTGCAGGCACACACCCTGTTCCCTGGACATTTTCCAAAGTGGGGAGGGGGCTTATTTGCGGTAAAATACGGTACTTGTATTAAATACATTACAGAAGCAGAAATATTACATTAATTAAACTGCATATTATTCACACAACTGATAAATAAAACAAATTATTAATTATTTTACCCAGATATATTGAATATATGAGACATAATAAGTAAAAGTATCTTGACATCATCTACTTAAGCTTACTTGCTATATGCAAATTTGGGGATTGGAGGTTACAAAGCAGCCTTATTTCTCAGCATAGTCATGCAAGGCGGTAATAGCGGAGACTTCTGCAAAACAAGATAATGTTGAAACTAAAACTGATATGATGAACCATTAATTGGAATTACACTTCTTTTTACACAATGCTGTTACTGGAAGTCCCTTTGTGATATCTTGGGTTGATTGACAGTTTTAATCAGATTTGTCACATCGTTTGCAGTTGTTGTTCCATACTACACATAATTTAGCTTTTATCTTTGTGGACTTTATTGATATTGATACACTCGCCTTTGGCAAAGTATATCTCGGTATTATTATGACTGACAGAGAAATAGTGTGACATATTATCTCAATTTATCTGAGAAGTAATAATTAGTTTTAGCTGCACAAGTGTAACCTATTCAGTACTAGTTGAGCTGTATGGGGGTCATGCTGTGTGATCATGATCAGCTCCCTCTGGCTGAAGGGCAAATGGTCAGTAATGGGATTCCCCCACTGGGACCATTAAAATGATAAGTTGAACCTCAGCCGATATAGTGTAGGTTTGATTTGTTTTTGTTAACCAATTTAACATACAGTCGGACCTCGTTATCTCGAAGCTGACGGTCGTAGGAAAACTTCCGAGTTATCCTATCCGAGTATTCGAGTTATGCGGGTATTTGGTATGAAATTTGCTGTTTGGACATAGCACTAGCAGTTGTTGGTTTAATTAATAGCCTATGCTTCTAATCAATCAATGAATGATAGACGTAATCAGTATATCAAATACAGGTATGTAATTTTACAATAAACACGCTTACAACAATAGAGTAAGTTATTTCAGAAAACGTACTTTCGTTTTTAAACGCGATCAAAACATTTGTGAATTCGTTATTAAATATGGACAGGCCGAGTGATAAAATGTAGTTTTTTCCTAGTTTAGAACTTGGCAAATACAAATGCAGACCTGGAAAGACTTTGCGAGTCCGTCAAGTTTTACTTCTGAAGTGTTACATTTAAAATCGAACTATCCCTCTGTCTCCGACCTCGTAGTTACAATGCGAAAATGAAAGTGCGCAAGTCTAAAACAAATCACTGTAATGGAGCGTACGCATAGTTGATTCTGTACATGAAAACACACACAAACACTTTATATCGTACATGTAACACATTGATTCATTAAAGCCAAATGTGACACCTGACACCTCCTCAACTTGATGTAATCAACAGCAATTATCGTATTGTTCTTAAATCTCTCGATCGACTTTCAAAGCCATACTGACTCCTGTGTAAAAACACGAACCCGTAAAGCTAGGTTGTGATTTTAACTGTGGAACTCTTTTATGCATGACCACGCTTTGTGGCCAATTTTCCGGTTTGCACTGTCGTCTGTTTGGGTGTACAAATCATTAAACGGACTCGCAGTAAGTGCAGAATACTGTTGATCAACATTGATGAAGTTTGTTTTTTATTATGAACAACATGGTTTTGACGGTCCGTACACTTTACAAATTACAGTCTGAAGCTTTATCGTAATTTCGTTTTACCGATTTTATGCTAGTCTACTTACGAAAGATGTTCATAAACACAGAATGGCGAGATGTTGTACTTTTGCGTTTTATTTGTATCAATTAATTAGGAATAGGTGACAAAATGAAATTTGAACACTATGAAGAAGACGATGTTATGATGCTGGATTAACGCTATTGAAACCAATATTTTACTTCGAGGTATCCAAGTTTTTCGACTTTTCAGGGTTCGAATTATCAGAGTTTTAGTTACTAGGATAAAGAAGAGATTTGGCTGGGACCGGAGAAATACTTCGAGATAAACGGGGTCTTCGAGTTAAAAGAGTTCAAGATAACGAGTGTTGACTGTACTATTTCTATGTAGCTTCATTCTTTTATACAAGAATAGAGAAATAATTACACTAAGCATTATGTGTAGTTTATGGAACTGTTTTGATTATTCAAATCAAACAAGTAGTTTTGATTCTGTATATGTTTTACTGTCATTTGAAGTGTTCAAATACTAAATAATTCAATAATGCATTTAAGTTCAATGTTTGTGTTAAAAGTATAAGACTTCAGTAAAAAGCAGAGAATGTCAACTTTCAGGACAAGTATTTAGATCAGTTGTAACATTTATAGTTTTGATAAATTTTCAGGTTAAAATAAAATAAGAAACACAACATTGGTCAAATGGCCTGCTGGGTGAGATCGGCAAGTATAGCCTCAGCAGGAGGTCTTCTGTGAGGAACAAGTAGCAAGTATATAAGGAACCTATAGGAGGGCAGTGAGGCTACAGAAAACGCAGACTTCGTCCGTGAAGTGTAGTCTATAAACCCATCAACCAACCAACCAACCAAGACTGAGAGAGTTCTTGTCCTAGGCTCGGTTATAACCGGAACAAGGACGTAAAGCCCCACCAATCAATCAATCAAGAGTATAAGAGAGAGAGACCTTGAGAGTCAGAAAGGAGAGAGTGAAAGATTATCAACATTTAGATTAACCTGTGTAAGCTGTACATGGAAATAAAGTGGAATGTTGGTGTTGGAGTTGTGACTGCCAGGACGATTATGTCGTATGGCCGGACTATGACATCGGACCCGAAAAAGGGCGACCGGTCACATTATCATGTTTATCCATCTTTCGTCAGTCGGTCCGGTCCGTCTGTCATCTGGCTTGTCAGCAGCTTTCTGACTAAAGTGTTAACCAATAGTCATAGAATTTCGCACAGATATTTCTGAAATTATTCCTTGTAGCCTAATTAAAAGTCAATGTCATACATTTCAGTTAAAGGTCACCCTTTGAGAATTTTTAAAAGATGACTGGAAAAGTGCATTTATTTTGACCGAAAGTTCTGTCTAAGGCTTTCAGCCAAGTTTGATGAAAATCCACACCTTTGTTTCTGATGTCAATCACTATAAAAATCAGTCGAAGGTCAAGTTAAGACATTCAAAGTCAGCGTCACAGTTACAGAAACTTTAACTGATAGTGGAGAATTTATACATTTTGCTTTTTCGCAGGTTCCTGTCAACATTTTCGACCAATTTTATTAAGCTTCTTAGTTATCACTGTACCCGATTGTGTTGTTTGTACATACTGATGCATTTTGTAACTTCAATCCATATCAAATAGGAATAATGGTTGGAATGTATGTACCCCATTCTATCAGTCTGCACTCCAACAAAGCTTGGCGGACTTCCTTTTCAATCCCCTTGTATTTATCTACTTTATTTGATAATTTAAATGTCAAGAATGATGCTGGTTCTATTTTTTTGCCAAACCCAATGAGTATGATTCTTTTTTCTTTCGTTTCAGGTATAAAATGTTACAGAGTTGACACCCGCTTGCATGCTTCGCTGTTTCCTGACCAGGATTGTAAAGTGCCATTTTCAACAGGTGATGAAGAATGGCGCCCATTTAATGCATCTTGGGCTTGGCCACTCCCTGAAGCAGCTAAATTTCCAACCAAAGACAGTGCTTGGAAATATCGTTCATCATTGGAGCTAAAAACGCTTCCTTTTGTCGGAAGGTTCGCTTCCTATTCTGGGGGAGGTTATGTCACGGAGCTGCCAACAGGCAGTGACGCTGCACACACTGCACTCAATGACCTCAGGTCCCAGCACTGGGTTGACCAGTACACTCGAGCAATTTTCTTGGAGTTCACTTCCTACAACCCCAATGTTGATCTGTTCACAGTGGCCATTATCATATTTGAACTATCAAACATAGGGAATATCATGCCTTATTATCAATTTTTCTCCTCCAAGCTGAATCACTATGACTCTGACCTCGGTATTTTTGTTGCTGTATGCGAGTCACTTTTTCTGGTGTACCTGATAGGTTTCACTTATTTCGAAGTGAAGAAGTTCACTAAATTGCGGAAAACTGAGTACTTCTCCGACACCTGGAATTATATGGAAGTTATGATCATTGTGCTTGGTTATTGTACTCTTGGGTTATTTTTTCAGAGACTTGTTTTAGTGGACAGCGTTCTCTCGGAATATAGGAAAAATGGACCCAACAAATTCACTAGTTTCTACACCGCCGTGTTTTGGGACTTTGTTTTGACATATATCATGGCCGTTTTAGTCATGTTAGTAATTCTGAAAGTTTTCAAATTATTCCGCTTCAACACTAAGACCACCATCCTTATGCAAACGTTGGGGAATGCGAGAGGGAGTCTGTTGAATTTTGCATTTTTGTTTTTCATTTTCTTCATGGCATTCGCTCTCTTTGGACACCTAGTATTCGGTTATTGGATTGTTGACTATAAAGATGTGGGAAGCAGTATAATAACCCTCGGTAACTTTCTACTCGGTGTTTCAGACTACTACAAGCTCGAACAGGCACACTCTGTACTTGGACCCACCTTTTTTGTCATGTTTGTTTTCTTTATCCAGTACATTCTATTGTCTGTGTTTGTAGCCATCATTCGAGAGGCCCAGAGTCTCTCTCGAAAGACAGGTAATAATGAAATTGCCCTCACAAAGTTTGTCTGTGAGCGGTTCCTGCTTATGATAGGATTCCTTCAGCGATCGGATTACAAGTGATGTTGACTATTTTAATTTATTCAATTCAAATGGTGTACATTTGAACAATTATGTTTAGTGTTTGCAATAAGATTCAATTGTTTTTGTTCTTGTTTTCTTTGTTAATAAAACTTAGACTAGAAATTAGAATTGTATAGCGTTTGTATGTTTAAACCAAGAAAAAGTAAATAGATAAATGACTTCCAATCGCATTCAGCATTCTTACCACAAATCAAAGTATCCATTCGATATTCCTTCCAAATATTAATATGGATATTAAATCTCTACATGCAGAACAATTGTTGAAACTCAGGCTACGGCCAGTTCAGATACACTGTCGTGGCTCTAGCGACTCATTTGAAAAAAAAAAGATTGACCAATTATCATATAATAATCAAGTGTGAGAATATTTTGAATAAATTTGTTTTGCATGTACCAAAGTCAGGGCCAAGGTTACTAATACTGTCTATGGAAAGGGTATAGTAGAGTTCCCACAATGGGGTCCCGTGACTACTTTTCCCGTACCAAGGTTTGAAAGTTTATTTTAGTCAGTTTGAGGGTGCTGATTAAAATGAGCTGGGGTGAACCTCGTGAAAATGTGGGCTAACTCGGCCAGACTTGAAAATTCAAAATGGCCGCCACCGGTCGTCTGGAATATCAAAAAAATACATATCTTTGCTTCTAGATGTCCGTTTTATATGATTTTGGGGTCTAAATATATGTATGAACGGTCAGGGATTTTATTTATTAGTATGTGAACTTGAATAAAGTAAGTGTTAGAACGAAAAATGGTCTTATTTTTTGGCTGCCAAAAACCAGGATAACCGCAAGCTTAGACCAGGAAGACACCCTTAATGGTTTGGATGTAAAATTTTCATCTTTAACCAGTGTAAATTAGATGAAACAACCATTGTATGAAATGTCTGGTCAATGATTTTGTTTATTTCGGGTTTATCGTCCTTGCATCAGCCAGACTCCTATGATTGGTTTTGTTTGTTTTTAATTAGTTCAACGTCCTATTAACAGCTAAGGTCATTTACGGACGTGCCTCTATGTGCGTTGTGTAAGCGTGCAAGTGTGTATGTATGCAGGAGACAGGGTATGTTGGTGTACTTGCCTCCTTGTAATAGCGCGGATCTGACTTTATAGTGCTATTTCACTGAAATACTATGCCGAAGACACCCAGCACATCAATAAGTCCAGTCACATTACACTGACAACGGGTTAACCAATTGTTGCCATTTCCCTAAATGCTGAACGTTAAGCAGGGTGATTTTTAGCTCACTTATGCCGTGGTGCGGCGTCCGTCCGTCCGGCGTCAATATTTTACTTTAAACAACTTCTCAATAACCAAAAAGGCCCAGGGAACTGATATTGGGCCTGTAGCATGCTGGGATGACGGGCTACCAAGTTTGTTCAACTGAATGACATTGACCCACTTTCAAAGTCACAGTAGTCAAATGTCTTAAAATCTTCAAACAACTTCTCAATAACCCAGAGGCCTAGGATCATGATATTTGGCCAGTAACTTGCTGGGATGAAGGACAACTAAGTTTGTTCAAATGAATGACTTTGACATATATTCAAGGTCACATGGGTCAAATATGTTTAAAACCTTTGAACAACTGCTCAATAAGCAAAAGGCCAAGGGTAATGATATTTTGCCATTAACATGTTGGGATGAAGGACTACCAAGTTTGTTCAAATGAATCACCTTCGCCCATATTCAAGGTCACAGTGGTCAATATATGTTTAAATCTTTAAATGACTTGTTCTGTATAACCAAAAGTTCCAGGGTACTGATATTTTCCAAGAAGCATGCTGGGTGGAAGACTTCAGACTCTGTTGAACCTAATGTCCTTGTTCAACATTCAAGGTCACAGGCGTCATATGTTTATATCTTTTAATAGGTTCTTATAATTATGAATCAAACGCTGATATTCTGCCTGTAGCTGTATTTTAGTCCACTTTTAAAATTACAAGTGTAAGATTAATACCAGGTGAGCGATTCAGGCCCTTTGGGCCTCTTTTACTCTTGATCGGTTATGGTTATTAGATAACTGCATTCTGATTTCTACAGTTTTTATACGCCCGTCAAATTTGACGGAAGTATAAAGGTATGGGGTTGTCCGTCCGGTGTAAACTTTTTTATTTGTCCGGCAATATCCTCCTACATTTTTGACCGATCTTTTTGAAACTTAGTATACACTATAATCATAATATTAAGTTGGCCTCTCTTAAAAGAATTTTTATTCGACGATTTTTGCAAAAGTTATTGCCCTTTCAGTATTTGATTTTTTGTCCGGAGATTTTCTCCTACATTTTTAGCTCACCTGCCCAAAGGGCAAGTGAGCTTATGCCATGGTGCGGCGTCCGTCTGTCTGGCGTCAACTTTTTACTTAAACAACTTCTTTTCAGTAACCAACAGGCCTAGGATGATGATATTTAGCCTGTAGCATACTGGAATCAAGGGCTACCAAGTTTGTTCAAATGAATGACCTTCATCAATTTTCATGGTCACAGGGGTCAAATATGTTCAAATCTTTGAACGACTTCTTCTGAAGAACCAAGAGGCTTAGAGTGATGATATTTGACCAGTAACATGCTGGGATGAAGGGCTACCAAGTTTGTTCAAACAAATGACCTTCTCCAATTTCCAAGGTCACAGGTGTCAAATATGTTTAAAACCTTTAAAACAACTTCTTCTCAATAACCAAACAGCCTTGGATGATGATATTTGGCCAGTAGCATCCTGAAATCAAGGGCTACTAAGTTTGTTCAAATGAATGACCTCCAATTTCCAAGGTCACAGGGCTCAAATATGTTTAAAACCTTTAAACAACTTCTTCTGAATACCCAAGAGGGAAAGGATAATGTTATTTGGCCAGTAACATGCTGGGATGAAGGGCTACCAAGTTTGTTCAAACAAATGACCTTCTCCAATTTCCAAGGTCACAGGTGTCAAATATGTTTAAAACCTTTAAAACAACTTCTTCTCAATAACCAAACAGCCTTGGATGATGATATTTGGCCAGTAGCATCCTGAAATCAAGGGCTACTAAGTTTGTTCAAATGAATGACCTCCAATTTCCAAGGTCACAGGGCTCAAATATGTTTAAAACCTTTAAACAACTTCTTCTGAATACCCAAGAGGGAAAGGATAATGTTATTTGGCCAGTAACATGCTGGGATGAAGGGCTACCAAGTTTGTTCAAACAAATGACCTTCTCCAATTTCCAAGGTCACAGGTGTCAAATATGTTTAAAACCTTTAAAACAACTTCTTCTCAATAACCAAACAGCCTTGGATGATGATATTTGGCCAGTAGCATCCTGAAATCAAGGGCTACTAAGTTTGTTCAAATGAATGACCTCCAATTTCCAAGGTCACAGGGCTCAAATATGTTTAAAACCTTTAAACAACTTCTTCTGAATACCCAAGAGGGAAAGGATAATGTTATTTGGCCAGTAACATGCTGGGATGAAGGGCTACCAAGTTTGTTCAAACGAATGACCTTCATCTATTTTCCAGGTCACAGGGTTCAAACATGTAAAAAAGACTTTAAACAACTTCTTCTCAATAACCAAAAGGCCTTGGATGATGATATTTGGCCAGTAACATGCTTGGATGAAGGGTTACCAAGTTTGTTCAAATGAATGACCTTCATCTTATTTCAAGGTCACAGGGGTCAAATATGTTAAATACTGTTCAACAACTTCTTCTAAGTAACTAAAAGGCCTTGGGTGATGATATTTGGTCAGTATCATGCTTGGATGAAGGGCTACCAAGTTTGTTCAAACAAATGACCTTCGCCCATTTTCAAGGTTGCAGGGGTCAAATATGTTCAAAACCTTTAAACAACTTCTGAACTACAAAGAGGCCTAGGGTTATGATATTTTGCCTGTTAGTACTGGGATGAAGGGCTACCAAATTTGTTCGAATGTATGAACTTCGCTGATATCCAACGTCACAGGGGTCAAATATGTTAAAATCTTTGAACAAATTATTCTGAATAATAAAGAGGCCTAGGGTGATGATATTTGGCCTTTAGCATGCTGGGATGAAGGGCTACCAAGTTTGTTCAAACAAATGACCTTCACCCTTTTTCAAGGTCACAGGGGTCAAATGTTTAAAACCTTTAAAACTACTTCTCAATAACCAAGAGGCTGAGGGTAATACTATTTGGCCTGTAGCATGCTAGGATGAAGCGCTACCAAGTTTGTTAAAATGAATGACCTTGACAATTATTCAATGTCACAATGGTCAAATATGTTTAAAACCTTTAAACAACATCTTTTCAATAACCAAAAGTCCTAGGATGATGCTGTTTGGCCAGTAGCATGCTAGGATGAAGGACTACTAAGTTTATTCAATCGAATGACCTCGACATATATTAAAGGTCACAGGGGTCAAATATGTTTAAAACCTTTAAACGACCTCTTCTCAAAAAGGCTAAGGATGATGATATTTAACATGCTGGAATTAAGGACTACCATGTTTTTAGCTCACCTGGCACTTTAAAGAGCTACCAAGTTTGTTCAAATAAATGACCTGCATCTATATTCAAGGTCACAGGGGTCAAATATGTTAAAAACTTTTAACAACTACTTCTCAATAACCAAACTGCCCAGGGAGATGATATTTGGTCAGTAGCATGCTAGGGTGAAGGGCTACCAAGTTTGTTCAAATGAATGACCTTCAATTATATTCAAGGTCACAGGGGTCAATTGTCTTAAAAAACCTTTAAATAACTTCTACTGAATAACCAAAATGCCGAGGGTGATGATATAAGGCCAGTAGCATGCTGAGATGAAGGGCTACAAAGTTTGTTCAAATGAATGACCTACACCCATATTCAAGGTCACAGTGGTCAAATATGTTAAAAACTTTAAACAACTTCTCAAAAACCAAAATGCCCAGGGTGATGATATTTGGCAAGTAGCAAGCTGAGCTGAAGGGCTACAAAGTTTGTTCAAATGAATGACCTTCATCCATATTCAAGGTCACAGGGGTCAAACATGTTAAAAACTTTAAACAACTTCTTCTGAATAACCAAAATGCCCTGGGTGATGATATTTAGTCAGTAGCATACTAGGATCAAGGGCTACCAAGTTCGTTTAAATGTATGACCTTGAATCATATTCAAAGTCATAAGGAGCAAATATGTTTAAAATATTTTAACAACTTGTTTTGAATAACCAAAAGGCTCAGGATGTTGATTTTTAGCTAGTAGCATATGCTGGGATCAAAGACTACTATGTTTGTTAAAGTGAATGACTTTGACTTATATTCAAGGTCACAGGGGTCAAATTTGTTTAAAATCTTTAAACAACCTCTTATGAATTACAATGGGTCCCAGGATGTTTATACTTTGCAAGTTGCATCCTGAGATGAAAGGCTATACAATGTGTTCAACATAATGACCTTGTTCGACTTTCAATGACAGGGGTGAAATGTTTTTAAAAAAAAATAACAGGGTCTTTTGAACATAAATACTGATATTTTGCCTGTAGCTTTATTTTAGATCACTTTTAAGGTTACAAGTGTGAGTTTTATACCAGGTGAGCGATGCAGGCCCATTGGGCCTCTTGTTT
>NW_018403572.1:5528-12665 GCF_002113885.1 Mizuhopecten yessoensis | reverse complement strand
TTATCTGTTAAATAGACATCTTTAAAGAAGATAGATCACACAATAATATCAATCAAAAGCATCACACAAAATTAAGATTTAATCAAATCCCGCAATGTATTGCGTGTAGATCACATTAACTCATCACACAATATAATTACTTAAGACTATTAAGCTCTTTCTAAAAGTCAATAGTTGTACATATTTTGACTACATTTCTTTTCAAATCTAAAATGTTAATACAATACAATAGATTCTTTATCTGAAATGTATGCTTCAGATTATGGATAGGTTATGAGAATTATTTCCTAAATATCTTACTTGTAAATAAAAATCATTTGAACTTTCCATTATTATCTATCTGTTAAATTTGATATGTTCTGAAGTTTGACAATTAAATAACTATTTACTGATTTAAATTCCAATTTAAAAGTTTGAAAATAAGTAAACACTTATAAAGTTCCGTCATCACAAATGGTAAGTGACTGTATTTTGCTATGATTTTCATACTATTTGCTGTTGATTGTTAATGCGGGGACAGTCGAGACATAAATTTTTGAATTCTTGTTATTTTTTTTTTTATAATGATTACCTTATAAATATAAATACGACACACACTGTCACATATAGACAATTTCTTATTCTTACTTGGTAAAATCGTAAAACGTAATCTTCACGCATCAGATATCTCAATGAATACAATCTGCATGTGGTCTTTAGTTATCTCGTAGCCAGAGCCGACATCGCTTCTAAATGTATTACCGTATGGAACATCTAAAGCTTTCCATTCAAGATATTTTATTGTTTTGATAAAGGGAAATCTTCCCCCTCTTCCCTAAGGCTTGATTAACTAGGGTCTGCTTCATTCGTTGCCGTCTAGATTGCCTTAATTTGGCTTGTTTTTAAAGTTAAACATAATTTTAAAATCGTAATAAGGGTGAAGAACTATAAACCTATTTTATTTTCGCTTTTGGATCCTGATTCATTAGATGACATACAGAAATGTCAAATTAGAAATATTGCTAGCAACTTAAAACTTTGACCTCTCTAATGACCATCTATTAGAATTTGCTTCATGTGAGTGTGGTTATATACAGGAAACAAGTTATCATTACTTCTTTGACTGTGCCAGATACAACAATCACAGACAGTTACTCTCTGCTACTCTATTCAATGATAATCACTTGCACTATACTCTACATACTTTACTAAATGGTTGTAACCAATGTGACAATGAAGACAATAAAAATATCCTAGAGAGTGTCTCAACCTTTATCTTGAACTCAAAAAGATGTACATAACTATAATTATCTGTATCAACTTATATTTTAATGTACTAATAATCTAAATATTGTAAACATGAACAGCAAACATGATTATGGTTATAAATATCAGTAAGCACTTACTATAAACACAGTGTGAATATGATATACTCGCCCCTTAAATCAACACAGACTTGTATTTTTAGCATATTCGTAATATTTAATGTATATAAGCCTATACTATTCAACTACTTATGAGTCACTCTGTGTGGATTTTGAACTCCCAGGGAGAATCTAGTTAAGGAATATGTCTCATGTCTCTGGTGAGATCAAGAAGTAGCACAGCTTGACTTGTGACCTTCATAAGCAGTTAGAATTATCTCCCCTTTACCATATGACTTGTACTTTGTATATAAGGTGTTTTTTTCAAATTTCATTTCACTATAAATTATAAGATATATATTTATGCTGATTCATACAAAGGCATGCAGGAGAGAACTGATATAGACATAGCCTGTTGTTCAATCCAATTCATACAACATCATGAATAAAATTTGTTGAAATGAAATGACATACAGAAAGTCGGTAAAACGAAACTTTGATTTCCCACTGGTTCGCGAAATATGACGAAATGCCATACACGTATTGGTAATAGGTTTACAGTACGTCATAGATAAACATGTCAAGCATTTATCGTGATAAATATTTGATAAAAAGCCAGGAATAAAAAAGAATAACGTCTTTCAAAGAAATAGTTAAAATATTGTAAGTAATAAATATGAAAACTGTTGCCTATCTATAAAATTTGTAAGTGACCATCAACACAAAAACGTCGCTAGGATAGGTATAATCACCCGTAATATCTGTCAGATTAGTAAGAGCCATCAAACAAAGAAAATAGACGACACTTTGTCGGCGTAAACACGTTTAATGATGTCGGCCTCATATACATATAGTTTATAAAGAAGCATCTGTCTGTTTTCCTCACTTCAATACTTAGTACAAATGTAATTGTTACAAATTTATACTTTTGTAAAAGTTCCGCCATATTTATGTATCTTAATATGTCCCATTTAGTTACAGGTGGTATGTTAACATGAGGAAAAATGATAGGTGTTTAAGTCAATATGTAATTTCTTCTCTTGTCGCAATAATAGCTCTCAAGAGCTAATGTTCCTTGTTTACCTGTTGCGCGTTAAATAAAGTTTCTTGTATCTTGTTGTACTTAAAATGTACCTATCCCAAATCTGGCTCATTGGGTGTGAACAACGGGGCACAATAAGGGGAAATTTGTTATTTTCCTCGTTTAAAAAATCTTGTTCCCCTGAAGGACTACCAAATTGTAACCATTTTTCAAATAAGATACAACTGGAGCATGGTAGTCAGATTTTATATAAATAATATTTGCACAATAGTATTATAAATGATCATACGATGAAGATCTCAATTACATGTATTATTTCACAATATTTTACAATCTGGATGTTTTCCATTTGACTGGTCCACAGCAATAATTGTACCTGTGCATAAAAGGGGCGCTTTTAAAGATCCTAATAATTTTCGATGTATCAGTCTATAAAGTTGTCTGTGCAAATTATCTACATCCATACTTCATAAACGTCTGATTGACATTTGTACAAAATATGATATTTCAACGGACGCACAATTTGGATTCCGTCCAGGAGTAAGCACTGTGTATGCTCTTTTCGCCTTGCAAACTATAGTTTCGAAAACTTGACCTGAAAAACAGAGGTTATATTGTTGTTTTATAGATTTACGCCAGCCTTTGATTTCGTAGATAGAGTAAGCCTGTGATGACAGTTAACAAAGCTGGGTGTTCGAGGTTAACTTGTGTCTACAGTTAAGTCTTTATACTCATTAGTTAAATCTTGTGTTTTAGTAAATGGCAAATGTTCCAACTTTTTTTCTAATAATGTTGGATTGATGCAAGGCGAAATTTTGTCCCCGTTACTTTTTTTCTTTGTTTATAATTGATTTTGAAAATAGTTTTATAGAAAATGGCGCATCCCATTACGATTTGGGGGAACTGAGTTTATTTCTTCTTCTATATGCAGATGATTTAGTTTTATTTTCTGAGTCAATATAAGATTTATAAAGCCTCTTGAACAATCTAAGTAAGTATTCGAATAAGTGGAAATTAACAGTCAATAACGATAAAACCAAAAGTATGCTAACAAATCCAGTTTTATGGTTGAACATGTAGCAGAGCATGGTCGTAAAGCGCCTTTTGCCTTACGATCTAAACGTAAACACATTCATTTAAACATCAAAACTATGCTACACCTCTTTGACACATTTGTGAGTAGTGTATTATATTATGGCTGTGAAATATCGGGTAGTTATAAAGGTGGTGAAATAGAAAGTGTTCATATGGATTTTTGTAAAAATATATTGTGTGTTAAAAAATCTACGTGTAATGCAAAAGTATGTTTTGAGCTTGGACGACTTCCTCTGACAAATAATCAGATGCTTAGAATGTTTAAATATTGATTTAAATTGTTATATTGTGAAAATATCCTAAAGGGGGCATATCAGTTTTTATTAAAAGAAACTTCCGAGTGAAAACCCGAAACAAAATTGGTTGTTTTTCATAAAGCATACATTATTTGAATTAGGGTTTGGACATATATGGATAAGGCAGGCAGCTACCGACATCTGTCAATTACCTATTATTAAACAGCGCATAGATGATCAGGCAAAGCAAACTTTATTCAACTCGTTGGCCGTCTCAAGTAAATGTGATCTTTATAGACATTTGGTAGACTACCAAATTCCGTATGTCAGCTCACAATCTTGCAATAGAAACGGGAAGATACAGGAATATTGCAAGGAATAATAGATATTGCAGTAATTGTGACCTTATAGAGATAGAAGATGAATTTCATGTTTTATTTACCTGCCCACGTCATCTTGATCTAAGGAGAAAATATTTTAAAAATTATTACTGGTAAAAACCACCTGTATTCAAACTTATCGAATACGTAAATACACACAATGTAAAAAACTGAATTTGTTAGGTAAGTTTATTATTGAAGCTAACAAACGAAGGATTGATTAACATAACATTGTTTACCTTATTTTGTATTATTCAATCGTAGCATGTTCATGGTTTGTTCGTTCAATCTTTCATGATGATGATGATTTATAAGACGACGACGATGATGTTAATGATGAAATTGATGAAAATAACGATTTCGATGATGTGGCTGTTGCTGCTGAGTTGTGATGCCAGTTATATAAATTATTTGATGCTGTACAAATGCAAATCCTATAGTTGTAAAACTTGCGGAAATAAATTGAATTGAATTGTTTCTATGTAATAGCCCAGTGAGTCGAAAGATGTTTGGCCGGACCAACGGGCCAACCCTGGGAACGTGGACGGGGCCGCATTATCTTCAAACGTGATTTTGCAATCAAATAGGCTTTAATTGTAATAATGCGGCCCCATGATGATCTTACCCCTCACGGTACTTCCTCCCAGGTTCGTTCAAAACATAGAAATTGTTAAAATCCCCACCCTACAAGCATATAACACATAAATAAACATTAGCACCGGGGGCTCACCTTACATGGAAACAGTTGCGATCTGCACCCTTACACATGCTCTGCATTATAAATATATTTTTATACAAATATTAAAAGCCAATGAAGTTAATGAATATTTAAACTCTAAGGTGTTACGAAGTACAATGTACAACATGGTAGTACAATTTTGTATATGTAAAAATTATGCCAGAATATAACCCATTACGACCCAAATGTCCGACACGAGCCATGGGCCCTGCACAAATGGTGAAGTTTGTTAGGAGGAGACTAACGGTGGTAGTCTGGTATACACCAGGTTGATCAACAGAGAATAGGCAATCATGGGAAATTCCTTCGTCGCAAACTGTCCGTCACTTTGATCACATTTCACGATATCTGACACAAGGAAAAACAATGGCACATGAAATCGAACACATTTTTTTGTACAAGCACCTCGACCTTAACTTCCTTATTTCACGACGGTAAACGGGATACTTTTTGTAAAATATCCACCACAGGTTTCCTCTCTTCCAACTCATTGGATAAATCTGGCAAGGGTTTGTTGTAATGACGTCAAGCAACAATGCTTTGCGACGTCAACTTCCATTGTGACGTGTACTTCACTGTGACGTGTACTTCACTGCAATTGTTTCTCAGAAATAGGAATAATGTATTCCCACGAAAAGTATGGTTTTCTAGATATATTATCTGAACGTTGTGGAAGTACAATGTCGTTAGTTATTGGTAAACTTGTGCCTTTGTACATTTTGAAGATTTACTAACTCGAGTTAGATAAACATGATAACCGACCATCACTCGTTAGGGAACCTGCATTTCTCACCTCCTTCGTTCCTTTAAACCTGACTTCGTCTAAATTATACATGTGCACAAAGTAGTATGGTTCGCCATTATCATTTTGAGAGTATTGTTTTTTAGAAATTATCTACTCGGTTATATGTATCAATAGATCGTCATATCACGATCAGCTTTCACAGGATGTCATCAAAATCACGTACTATCTCGGGGAGACATCAAAATCACGTACTATCTCGGGAAGACATCGGCATTCAAAGCACAAGATGTACTTAATGCTATCTCGTCACCCAAGCAGGAAACTAAAACTTGAATGTTGAATCAAGCGATTGTTATTTGTCCTGGACATGATTGCATATCAATACCTATATGTATACATATGTAGCTGGCAAGTGATCAAGGCGATGACGCTGTAGTACTGTAGTCCCCACTGAGGCCGTCGCTGTAACGGCACACTTCCTGGCCCCGAGGTACATACTAGTGAGTACAGCTACAATGAAAGTATCACCTAACTAAGGTGGCCCTTGTCTATCCCGGATCCTTGTCTATACTGGATCCTTTTTGATACCGGCTTTGATATTCGGTTCCGGAGTATTTTTCTAATCCCTACTCCGGAGGTTGGAGTTTGTTTTACCAACTCCTTGTTAAAACAATGTTCATCGGCCATACTCAATAAGGGTAAACTTTCCTTTCGCATGTATTATGAGTATTACAGAAAATAAAAACAATAGAGATAATGTTTTGCTATTTTGTTTTTATAATAAATGCTACATGTACATATAAAGCTGTCTTCAGGGTTCCTGTCCTACTGCACTGCCGTCTTTCCTATTTACAGTGACCGCCCCTTAGCTATCTTTTGGATATTTGGGCTGGTATATACCTCCCTTGACCAGATCGTACAATCGGCTACAGAGATAAACTAACGATATGTGGGCTTGTACAATCGGCTACAGAGATAGACTAACGATATGTGGGCTGGTACAATCGGCTACAGAGATAGACTAACGATATGTGGGCTAGTACAATCGGCTACAGAGATTGACTAACGATATGTGGGCTGGTACAATCGGCTACAGAGATAGACTAAGGATATGTGGGCTAGTACAATCGGCTACAGAGATTGACTAACGATATGTGGGCTGGTACAATCGGCTACAGAGATAGACTAACGATATGTGGACTGGTACAATCGGCTACAGAGATAGACTTACGATATGTGGGCTGGTACAATCGGCTACAGAGATAGACTAACGATATGTGGGCTGGTATAATCGGGTACAGAGATAGACTAACGATATGTGGGCTTGTACAATAGGCTACAGAGATAGACTAAACATATTCGGACTGGAAAATTATTAATGAAGGCTATTGTTACGTAGGAAAATCGCCAATACTAAGTTACATGTTTTGGTCGGGGTACAGGGGTCCTTAATGACGTATACGTAATGTAGCTAATCTACACCACTGACTCTACTAGCCGGGCTCTGTATAAACAGGTTGTGTGTTACCAGTGATATACGGGTTGTACGTACTACAG
>NW_018403572.1:5198-5270 GCF_002113885.1 Mizuhopecten yessoensis | reverse complement strand
GATATATGGGTTGTAAGTACTGCACTGCTAATCCTTGTGTTACCATGGATATACGGGTTGTACGTGCTACAC
>NW_018403572.1:0-104 GCF_002113885.1 Mizuhopecten yessoensis | reverse complement strand
CCTTGTGTTACCAGTGATATACGGGTTGTACGTGGTACACTGCTAGTCCTTGTGTTACTAGTGATATACAGGCTGTACGTGCTACACTGCTACTCCTTGTGTTA
>NW_018403571.1:5135-5319 GCF_002113885.1 Mizuhopecten yessoensis | reverse complement strand
GATAGAGATTCATCATTGGTGTTATACCCTGTGTAGGTATATACACACAACTGATAAAGATATGTCACTGGTGTTATACCCTGTGTAGGTATATACATACAACTGATAGAGATTCATCACTGGTGTTATACCATGTGTAGGTGTATACATACAACTGATAGAGATTCATCACTGGTGTTATACC
>NW_018403571.1:4468-4933 GCF_002113885.1 Mizuhopecten yessoensis | reverse complement strand
CATCACTGGTGTTATACCATGTGTAGGTGTATACATACAACTGATAGAGATCCATCACTGGCGTTATACCATGTGTAGGTATATACACACAACTGATAGAGATTCATCACTGGTGTTATACCCTGTGTAGGTGTATACATACAACTGATAGAGATTCATCATTGGTGTTATACCCTGTGTAGGTGTATACATACAACTGATAGAGATTCATCACTGGTGTTATACCCTGTGTAGGTGTATACAGACAACTGATAGAGATCCATCATTGGTGCTATACCATGTGTAGGTGTATACATACAACTGATAGAGACCCATCATTGGTGTTATACAATGTGTAGGTATATACAGACAACTGATAGAGATCCATCATTGGTGTTATACCATGTGTAGGTGTATACAGACAACTGAAAGAGATCCATCATTGGTGTTATACCCTGTGTAGGTGTATACATACAACTGATAGAA
>NW_018403571.1:0-104 GCF_002113885.1 Mizuhopecten yessoensis | reverse complement strand
ATTCATCATTGGTGTTATACCATGTGTAGGTATATACATACAACTGATAGAGATTCATTATTGGTGTTATACCATGTGTAGGTGTATACATACAACTGATAGAG
>NW_018403570.1:3682-3769 GCF_002113885.1 Mizuhopecten yessoensis | reverse complement strand
CTCACCCTGGCCTACTCTCAGTTTACACTGAGTAACAATAACTCAACCTGACCTACTCTCAGTTTACACTGAGTAACTCTAATTCAG
>NW_018403570.1:0-104 GCF_002113885.1 Mizuhopecten yessoensis | reverse complement strand
TACACTGAGTAACAATAACTCACCCTGGCCTACTCTATGTCTACATAGAGTAACTTAAATCACCCTGGCCTACTCTATGTCTACATAGAGTAACTTTAACTCAC
>NW_018403569.1:5036-5248 GCF_002113885.1 Mizuhopecten yessoensis | reverse complement strand
AGTATAGTTGATGTTGAGTGTGGTATTATAGTTGATGTTGAGTGTAGTATAATACATGGAGTTGATGTTGAATGTGGTATGATAGTTGATGTTGAATCTGGTATTACNGTGGTATTATAGTTGATGTTGAGTGTGGTATTATAGTTGATGTTGAGTGTGGTATAATACATGTAGTTGATGTTGAATGTGGTATGATAGTTAATGTCGAGTGA
>NW_018403569.1:0-104 GCF_002113885.1 Mizuhopecten yessoensis | reverse complement strand
ATTATAGTTGATGTTGAGTGTGGTATTATAGTTGATGTTGAGTGTAGTATAATACATGAAGTTGATGTTGAATGTGGTATGATAGTTGATGTTGAATGTGGTAT
>NW_018403568.1:470469-560661 GCF_002113885.1 Mizuhopecten yessoensis | reverse complement strand
GGGCTAGCCCAATATTGAATAAGTAACCAACTTCACGCTGGTTTGAATATAGATGTACTGTTCTTTTCCTAACATAACGGGTATGGAAATAATAATTAATATACAATCATTTAAAGGACTCACCTGCTCGTATCATCATCATCATCCTGGAGTGATGTTCCTGCTATTGGATCTCAATCAGAAAGTCACCAAGCTTTATAAGTATGCCTTTACGAGCTTAATGTTGATGCGAACTGTCATTTGTACAGCACCGCGTTGACAATACGTGGGAGGTGGACTTTGAATTGTCTCAGTCGCAATCGTTCAGGTAAGCTACACCTGGATTGTATATTCCAATATATGACGGGTATTAATTCGATTTATGATAATAGTATACAACTTATGGTTCCATCAAATTAACAAACAAAAACTTCTAAGCAAGCAACACTTTATTTATAATCATTTTTGTAAAGTTTTAAACGTGATTTAACTATTTACGGCATATGAATAGTTTTTGTATTTTTATTTACGATTTAACTGTTTGCGTAGATCCTACGTCAATGTCTTGCGGATATTTATGCAATTCATCACTCAAAAGATGGAGGGAGACAACAAAAACAGAAAATAATCTACTGAAATGTATGCCTGATATTTATCTCATTTGGTCATGATCGCTGATTGTAAGCATTATATATGGACAGCCTACGCGGTAGGAAACATACCATGAATACAAAAAAAGTCTATATATATATATGGTAAGTATTACATTATTGTATTGGTTCATATGTATATAAACGTCAACAGAGGGGTAATTCAAACATTTTTGTGGTTTAAATGTCTTAAATAATAATATATCTGGCTCACAGTGTATGCATTTTTTTCAAATGATTATCATGTACCTTATGATTACTACTTTGAACAATGTTTTTGTCCGTTTGCCTTAAAATGTTTCAAAAGAAAAACAAAACATTCACGTATGTCCAAATAAGTGACTCCAATGCAAATGTTGTCACATCGAACAGTATTATATAAGTCAGAATGTAATCCGAGAAAAACGTTTTCTTCTCAAAAGATAAAAGTTTAAAACTGTAGTTTGAAATAAAATACTAAATTTACCTATTTTTTTAAAAATAAAACTCTACTTCATGTTAACAAATGTAGGCACTTGCGTAAAATCTCTTTCCTCTGTTTGTTTTAATTAAAAAACATTTACATAACCTTTTTTTACTAGTTTATCGGTGGTGTTTGATAAACAGACCTGTATGGTTTATTCTGTAAATGTAGTGATGTATTGCTGTATAGCACATGTATTTAGTTTCTCAGGCATTATTTACTCGTCTAAAATATGAAAACAATAATTATGACCTATAATTAGATAGTAGTTTTTCACTTGTGGAATAACTTTTGCTTACTACGTATGTAAAACCACTTAAGAATGTCAATTCAATCATTGATATATGCCTTACACATTGTTGGCCAGTACAATTGATCGTTGCATATTTCATAATGAAAGAATATCATGAAAATTGATATATATATTTTACATACGGTTTTTTAAAAATTATGTCATATATTTGTCTTGATTTATCTTCATTAATAACAATGTTTCTATGAAATACTTCTTCTGTTTGTATGCATTTTCTGTTCCGTTTTTTCTGATTTCTTGATATTTTTTTCAATTATCAGATTCCAAAATCCCTACGTTTTCAATAGTGTTTTTGTTTAGATCAGGTTGCTGTTTTGTGTATATCTTGATAATGAACTATCATATGTGAATTGTTCAACTGGTCGTTTTGGATTTTTGTAATCATATTGTTTGTACTGAAAATGTTGCTCTCTGTGGTGTGATATATGTTGGTGAAACAAAAAGACAATTAGGACATATAATGAATGGTCAACGTTCAGTTGTGAACCATGGAGAAAGACAAGGCCTATATAAACATTTCAGTCTCCTTAACCATTCTGTTTAAAGTGATAAAACCAATAACCCTACAATTAGTACTCCGTACCTTAGACAACAAGAGGGGCATATCATAAGACTTCCTGGCACGTTTGCGACATATGGATGCAATGACCATGTTGACCCTGTAGGAAACATTTCCACGTCCAGGATGTAGTCATACCAATGAAATGTCTTTGTTCACTCCTCAAAAGTTATTGGAACTTTAAAGAAACCATTAGGTGCTCACCAAGCTCGATCGAAACTGCATAAGCTTCGTGTCTCTGTATTACGTACTTTACAAGATGATTCTACTAAAACTGTTCCTGATGACATTTCAAAATAGTGTAAAGACTATTCGAACAGACATAACTGTAGTACTGACTCTGCGGTAACCCGGGGGAATACATGGTAGTGGAATTCGCCAACAAGGGGATTGTTGCTATTAATATCAGTAACAGCCTTCATCAATAGTCCGTCCGTGCTAATATTCCACCGCACTTAAGATAGAAAAGTACCCCATTAATTTATAGTTAACCTTTATATTTTCAATTTTGTTTTCGAAAGACGAAATACTAGCAAATCACGCTGCAGTAATGATAATGTTAAGGATACAGATCTACCTCGTTCGCATTGGATTCTAAAACTTCACAAGAACCCTTATAAACACTGTTTTATCGCTGGCATATTTAGTTGCTTTATCAAGCCCTTTGTCAAACTTCTCACTACCAATCTCAGTATCATTGAATTAGGGTTGCAGTCTTGTAATGATAAGTATACTCTAAAAGTGGAGTAGCCGGTATTTAGATTTTGAATAATTCAAAGGTTATTATGATTAATTTTGAACTTCCTCTTCTTTAAATCGTTTCTTCTGTCAATTGTGTTTACTTTTCGACCTTTTACACTAATATTCCTCATACCATATGTTAAGAGACACGGTAGTCCAGTGGAAGGACGCCGGGCTCATGACCGAAGGGTTGCGGGTTCGAGTCGCAGCATGGCGCTGTGTTGTATCGTTGAGCAAGACACTTTACACCGCTGGTTCCAGTCTATTCATCTGTAAATGAGTACGTGGCTGGACACTAGAATTTTTGAATGCTAGCTGTGAGCGCCGAAATAGCAGCACCGGCTGTAGGGTCCCCAAGGAGGTGAGAAAGATGTTGGCTATTTGCAAGGTCCCTATTACCACGAATAATAATTTGTGAACCGCTTTGAGACGACTTACGAACTCGGTTTTGATAAAGTGGTATATCGGACCTTGAATTAATATACATTTTTTATAATCACCAAACTGAAGGAACGCCTACGTTCTTGTGTTATGCGAGCTTTCCTTTCTAAGAAAAGCGTCTGGCGAAATAAAGTCATGTTTAGAAATTATTGTGGAGCATATTTTGTGCAATATACAATAAATGCCAAAATGGGATACATAACGAGGACGCAAATATGAGCATAACTGAGTTCCTGGTTGATAGTATCTTTGTTTAGTTCGATGAAAAGATTTTCCAGCAGACTGTAGGCATATTGCTATTGTAGCAAACTGCGTCCCTCTTCTGGCCGACCTATTGCTGCCTTCATATGAAGCTGAACGTGATGAGCTCATCAGGACAGATAATTAAAACCTAACCAAAAATCTTTCAATGCCACATTCAGATATATTGACGATGTGCTGTCTTTAAATACAAACACATGTATTGACTATATCGATCTATCCTTCTTAGCTTTATATCAAGGACACTACAGACTTTTTAACTTCAGCGGCTTTCCTTGATCCTGACTTGCAACATGATCAACAGGGACGACTTACTAAAAACCTGTACTATAAGTGGGACGATTTCGAATTTCCGGAGTTTACTCCAAATATCCTACATTTGTGATGGATGCCGACTGCTGAAGGACGAACTTACAACACAGGGTTTCCGTAGACGCAGATGGGTGAAGACTATTTGCTAGTTTTTTGGTCCCCGTCAGGATCTCACAGGGGGAAATGTTATTTCTGTGTATGATATGAAGGTCGGTGTTACGCTCATGGAGTGCTTTGAGGTTTTGTTGTCATTATCAGAGATCTCGGTTGGAGGACGAAACTTCACTTTGATTGGACTTAGCTGGTATCGTCAACGAAGAAAAAACGCATATCCTTCTGGAATACCTGGTCATATTTCGCTTTATGTTTTCGTTTTCAAGGGTGTCCGTGTAAATTGTCCTTTTTGAATAGTTTGACGTAGTTTTATCGATTTTAAGAATTATGCATGAGTTTACACTTTGGTTATTCTCTTGTTATTTGGGGTTCTTTTTAGACATCAGAACATTTATATAGCCAATATTAAAAGGTGAGCGGTGGCCGAGTGGTTAAGACGTCTGACCGTCTACGATCACTAGGCCGCCATCACTTTGTGGCAGATTCGAGGCTTACGTAGGGCAGTCGCCTGGTACTGGCTGCAGGTGGGTGTTTTCTCCGGAAACCCTACCACCAAAACCAGGCACGTCCTTAACTGACCATTGATGTTTAAAGAACATTTAACACAAACAAATAAAACAAAAACCACGACACGGAGGACGGACCATTTTCCCAGGCTGAATAATATCTATAGGGACCGCAGAACCAAATGATTTCCCATAGACGATAGTGTTAACGTTTGTCACTGTCCTGGTTAAATGGGGGTTATCCACACTGGTTTACCTGCCCTCATTTTGAAGAATATCATCTCACACAATTGTAAAAAAAAAATTTTTTTAAATATTCTGCCTTTTAAACTTTTTTTATATGGGGGCCGCCATTTTGTATTGACCAAAATTTTACAGCGAATTACACACTTAATTAACTCCCCCAGAAAAAAGCAGACTTGATTTTTTTTATTTTTGTTGCTCAACCCACACATAAAACTTTTGAAACTTTTGCCACCTAAATATCCAACCAGCAGGCCCCGAGGCATTCATCTTCCTATCAATTCTTCTGCCCAAAAGTGAAAAACCCACAATCTATTTTTGATTTGGTTCCGTGGTCCCTATAATTGGTTTGATCAGCCATAACTGGTTGATCAATTCATATGAGTTAAATAAGTAGCCATGTTTTGTGTGTTTTTGCCAGACACGAATAAGCAAAAAATCCATGTATAATAAAGTTATTTCATTGCAGTATTTATCATACCATTTTTATCCAAATGGTGTTGTAAAGTTTGTTTCCATTGCAATTATGCATACATTTCAGCTTGTGAAAGAAGTCCGTATTAAGCGATTAGGTTACGCAGCAAGGGCCCTGATCTCATGAGCTCTCACCTTATACAACGCCCGAACCTGATCATCTGAGTCGTCGCGTAACCGTACTTGATCACCNCCCCCTTGGTTCTATCGAGGTAAAACCTAAGCGCCCGACAGGGACAGAGGAACCTATCCCGTTCCTAAGACCCAACATTGGCAGTCAAAGACGGAAACTTAATAGGTTCGGGCGAGAAGCCAGGAACCTTATTCTTAGCCATGAAGGCAGGATCAGTGAGAAGAGTAACGGCAGAGTAATTCCTGTACCAACGGAGGCACGAGGTGTGAGAAGACAAGGCATGCATCTCACTACCCTTCTACCTGAGGCCAGGGCAATACGGAATACCACCTTGTAGGTAACAAACTTAAAGGATGCAGACGCTAAAGGCTCATAAGGTGCCCGCATCAGCGATTCGAGCACCAGTGGCAAATTCCACTGTGGAGCCGACTGCCGGACCCTAGGCCTGTCCAACCCAAACCCCCTAATCAAGGCAGAAAGAGAGAAGGACGAGCCTACTTCTGGCCTACTATGAACAAAGAGAACACTAGCAATGGCCGTGCGATAACCAGTTATAGTACCAGGCGCAATATTACGGTCCATAAACAGCCAAAGAAGGAGGTCTGCAATCACCTGAACAGTAGCCTTGATCGGATCAACCTTCCTGCCGACACACCAATCACAGTAAATCTTCCATCGTGACTGGTAGACGGCAGATGAGGAAGACCTAATTGATCGAGCGATGCGATCTGTCACGTCTCTAGAAAAGCCCGACTGAGCAAGGCCTCCTGAGAAAGCTTCCACGCGTGAAGGTGGAGGATCTCCGGACGAGAGTGCATCGTCCTGGACCGAGGCTGGCGAAGGAGGTTCGCTCTGAGAAAAAGAGCCAGGGGCTCTTCCACCAGAAGCGAAAAAAGCTCCGAAAACCAAGATTGCATCGGCCACAGGGGCGCTGTCAGGAGGAGGGAACACTGATGCTCCCGAAACTTCTGCAGCATCCTGCCTACCAGGTTGAAGGGACAGAGACAGAGCGTCCACGGCCCAAGCCCTTGGATCTGGAACCGGAGAGACAAACTTTGGTAACTGATTGTTCAGTGAAGTGGCGAACAGGTGAGGCCTGTCCCACACCTGACAAATTCCACAGATTCCACAGACAAGGCCCATGCGTCTTCCGTAATTTCCTTCAACTCTGGAAGGAAAGCGGAACGACCTCCCACAGGAAGATCTGGTCGAGGCAGATCGAAACCTTGCCAGGCAAGAGAACCGTCTGCTGACCCGAAGCCTAAACCTGCGGGAGAAGGACCTAAGCTTGAGCAAAGAGGACTGCAGTCCTCCCAGCCAAACTCGTCGTCTGACACGACCAAGGAGGGGCGTAGAGAGTCAGGAACCCTTCTTCTTACCCCCAGGAGGGTTCTTACCCTTCTTACCCTTCCGTGTGTTGCCCTTGAAGGAAGGCTTATACTTGGTCTGCGCAGAAGACTGCGAAGCCGAAGGTTTAGCTTCTTCTTTGGAGGCGCTTACCCCTGCGAGGTACTGGCCTTCTCAGCGTGAATCTTCTTCACCAGAAGTGCTGAGGCGACCGAGTCCTCCTTCAAATCCTCTGAACAGAAGGAAGGCCCCTCCAAAAAGAGTCGACCCTAAGAAGGGGGCAGTCAACAAGCGGGAGCGGTAAGGCTCGTCGACTGGGCGGTTTTTCAAAACTGAAAACCGCCTAGCCAACAAGACATTGACGAGCGATGCCAGCGCTCTCAATGCCCCGTTCAGGGCAGAGGTCAGTCTGTCCTTGATGTCGGCCTGCTCTGTCTCGGTAATCCGACCCTTAGGCAAGTCGGATACCCTATATAGACAAACCGTCAGGTAGTCTATATAAGACAGAATCTGGATGGAGAGACGCAGCAGTCTCTCCATCTTGTGGTTTTCTTTGGATCTGAACACCACCTGGTCCACCGATTTACCGGGCCAGGCTGCTAGTTCCCTCGATTCCAGCTTAGCTGGTTGAGGGGCAAGCAGACCATCATGTGTGGCATCGCCAACACTGAGCTGCAACCCAGCATACCCAGGACTAAGGGTTGAAGAAGAACTCTTCTCTAAAACCCGAGTCGTCTGGGCGGTGGCCAGAGCTGAAGACACAATAGTGCCTTCTGGCAGAGAGCGGTCCGATCGAGCGGACACCCGAGGAGCCAACAAAGAACCCAAAAGGGTGGTGGAACAGATGACGCCGAAGGTGGTGGGCATACCTCCTCCCCGATAATCTGGGAAACGTCGGCCCTAAGGCCCCGCATACCGGACAACATATGCTGGGCCACAACCTCAGCAGCCTCAGGGTCACCCTCATCCTGGCCATCCTCCTGAGAGGGCAAGCCCTCCTGAGGACCGTCATCAGACGACTCGGAAAGACCAGCGTCTATATCCGAGCAACCAGGTGAAAGATGAACAACATCATCGTCCTCTGTCCGACACACCTTCTTAGGACCTGCCGATAAGGCCCCCGAAGTAGCGGAACGTTGGGGGGGGGGGGTGGGGGTCAACAAAACAACTTACACGTCTCCGTGAGGGAGAGACCAAACCCCAAGGATTCCATGACGGAAGAGCCATGGGGTTAAACCCTTATCCCGGAGGATAAGGGAAAGGTCCCGCGGGTTTAGAGTGACCCCAGAACTGGCCAAACCGGCCTGCCTTAGACTGGGGCTGGCCACCTTGCCCAAACGGCGAAGGGGGACCGCCACTCTCTCCAGGTGGAAACCCGGACATGTACGGTCTAAGCCCGTAACAGCCGGGATGCTGCCGCAACCTAAAACCACCCGCAGGCTGGTAAGGGCGGCCCAAGGATGGTTGCCCGCAGGCACCCGTATACCGTCAGCCAGGGAAAAACGGAGGCCGGACCCCCTGTCCAGAAAACACAACACCTGGGGGAAAACCCCCATGTTCCCGGCCAAATGAAACTCCGGGACGGACCTTATAGGACCGGGTTCGGGTAACGGACCGGGAGGGTACGCGTGATCAGCAGTGGTGCCGAGATTAGTGAGCTGCGCGTCACTAATCCCGGTAGACACAGACAATCCCGAAGGAAAGTCTATAGTTATGCCAGGACCCGAAAGAACAGGCCCGGCACCAAGACTGTCCCCATCGACAGCACCACCTGGAATGCCGGGCTACAAAGATGGGTGTAGGTATTGTATATGCATACTAAAGTTATGGTAATAATTACTGAAATGAAAAACTTAATTCAGCTACGCTTTTTTTTACACTTGGTCATAGATTTGCAAGAGTCGTTGAGCCCCCTCGTTTCGATTTAGAACTGGCCCATTGCGGCCTATCGAGATGGCTTCCTTTATCTGTCGCTTGAACAGATTGCTCTCCCTGTCCAAAACTTTTAAGTTATCCCAGTCAATCACATGTTTTGTCTGTGATTGCCGATTTATTTATCTGGTACTCCGATTGTTTCTTTCTGATCTAGTGAATTTCCTACCTTCTTGGGTTTCTGTGTCTTTCTGGTGTTCACCAAGGCGGACCCCAAATCGCCTTCCAGTCTCTCCAATATACGACGCGTCGCAGTTTTGGCATCCGATTTTGTATACGCATTCTGCGACGTTTTCTTTAGGTGTTTTCCCCTTAGGGTGTACTAGGATATTGCGAAGCGTCTTGTGGGGCTTCATGGCTGTTGACTATGTCATGACCGCGATATATCCTCTGGATGGTTTCGAATATACCCTTTATATACGGGATGACCACTTAATCTTTGGTTTTGTTCTTATCCTTGATTGGCCTTTTTTGTACTTCTCCTTACTTTGACACTGTTTTTTTACCTGTTTTATGGCCCATTCCGGATATGCACATGTTCTCATTGGCCTAATGATGTGATTCTGCTCATGTGTATTGTCCTGTTGTTCTGTGACTATTGTATCACATCTGTTGAGCAATGTGCGAATGACGCCTAACTTCTGGTGTAAAGGATGGTGAGATTTGAAGTCCAGGTATTGGTCCGTATGGGTCTTTTGTCTATAGACCAATACATTCACGGTTCCGTCTTCTTCTTTACCAGTAGAGTGTCTAGGAAGGGCATTGTGCCGTTGGTTTCTTCCTCACATGTAACTATGATGTTGTTAGTGGCATCAATGGTGTTGATATGTGTGGTCAAATCTTTCTGTGACCCCTTCTTGATTATCTAAAGTATATCGTTAACATAACGTTTCCATAAGCTAGCCTTGCATTATATGGGGGCAGTGGCTATTGCTTCTTGCTCCAGATGTTCCATGAACAAATTTGCAACAATGGGAGATACTGGACTACCCATAGCAGTGCCGAAACGTTGTTGACAGATGATGTTCCGAAAACTAAAAAATGTTGTTGTGAGCACAAACTCCAGCAAATCCATGATGTCAGGAATCTGAAGGTTTGTGTTCTTAAGCCAGGATCTGTCTAATTTTAAGCGTTTCCGAATGATTTTAAGTGCGTCGTCGATGGGTGTGTTAGTAAAGAGAGAGACAACATCATGTGAAATGAATTATTCGTCTTCCTGAATCATGACGGTAGACATAGCTTCCGCTAGATGTTTTGAATTCTTTACATGGTGTTCCGTTTTACCCAAGAGCGGTCCAAGAATGTCTGCTAATGATCTGGAAACAGAGTAACCAATGGATCCAGTGTAGTCCACAATAAACCTCAGCGGGTTTCGCTGCTTGTGGATCTTGGGTGTACAGTACATTCTAGGAGTGTTCTCCGTGTGGGATACATGTATCGGTATTGGCCCTCGGTAATTCTGCTCTCTTGTTTTAATTTTGATAGGAAGGCTATGAGACGCCTTTTAAACTTTTGGGTTAGATTGGTCTGCAGCTGTTCATATGTCTTGTTGTCCTGTAGCATGGTTGTGACCTTGGCCTCATAATCTTCGGTGTCCATGACAACTGTTGCCTTCCCCTTGTCAGCTGGTAGTATGCTAATGGATTTGTCTCTGCATAGTTTTCGGAGTGCGACCCGTTCTTCTTTCGTCATGTTACTTGTTGGTAATTTCATGGATTTCAAAACCCCCGTTACCTTGGATCTCAGTTGATCAGCCTCAGCATAGCCATGCCTTTGTGTGCATATGCTTCACTGGTCATTTGTCTGATGAAGGTGACAGTGTACATATCGTACTAGTCATCGAAACGTCACATAGGAATTTTCATTGGTTGTGTAAAAAGAACTTTTCATAATCCATACTTACCAACCTGAAGAAAATGTTTAGAAATATACGAAGTGGTTATGTTTACCTGTTTACGTGACGTGGCAATATGTGTTATGTAACATGTGTCGATTTGGGTCGTTTAAAAAACAACTAAGCGCCATTTAAGAAAATATGGATAGAAAAATCAGCTTTTAATGTAGCTAGAATAAAAAAATATACCTAAATTTAAGTTTATATGTTAAAAAACGAAGCCGTATATATTGTTCAGCCATTTCTAAATTTACAACAACCACGCAAGCCATACTCGTCAAGATTTTAATCGTTCACAGTTGCAAACATCGTGCACATTCCGTGCGCACAAATTATCTATATAAGTTTTATTTTTAAAAGGGGTATAGGTGGAATAGACTGCAATAGCCGGTAGTAAGCTAGCTTGCTTTATAAATACGATTTTTTTTTAATTTTGAATGAAATGGGATACTTTTTTGCATGATTTTGTTCCTATTTATTAAGCTATTTAGAAGTTGAAGAACCTATTGATAATATCTCCCATAACACAAAAGCAATATTCTAGTATATGTTCCAATATTTCTCGTGTCATCAAACATGAGAAATATATTTTGATACTTCTTGTACCTTTTTAGCTATATCTATTATTTGCAGAGGATAAAAACCTGAATTTGAAACTGAACTAACAAAGGACATCTTGCATCAGCAAGTGGTCACAAAAGAAACAAAAAACGAAAACAAATAAAAATGTCAACCAACTTTTTTGGATCTGGAGTGTTTGCGGAATAATTTAAGTTTGCCTGGCCGCTTGTAGAACAATACTTTTCATATTAGTTTCCTTTTCTTTAAAGGTAAATTGACATGATAAAAATGATAGGCGGATGTCTCTTTTTTAGACCTTTTTTAATGAATAATATTTACGATGTTGTTTATGATGTCATGTCACAAAAAGAAATATTGAAACATATTCATTCAATAACACAATAGACGTTTCCAATACAAGGTACTTCCAAAACAAATGACTCTTGTATATAGTTTTTTTCTTTATCATATACAAAGACATTTACATCATTAATATAGTTCATGGATCAAATATCTAATCATTGGACGACCGCCTTTTAACAATTCTGACCGGTAAAATAACCAACTTCAAATAGAACCAGCCGGAAATTAGTCGAAGAGCTCACCCCTCTAGAGATTGACCCTAATTATATGTATTGCACTTAAAGTGCAGGGTTAATACATATACTTCAATAAGCTCTTCTGTCTGATGTGTTGCATACTTTAATAATTCCTTTAGCCATATGTGTTACATACTTCCATAATTCCTGACATATGTGTTGCATACTTCCATAATTCCTGACATATGTGTTACATACTTCCATAATTGCTGACATATGTGTTGCATACTTCCATAATTCCTGACATATGTGTTGCATACTTCCATAATTCCTGACATATGTGTTGCATACTTAAATAATTCCTCCTTCTAGATGTGTTGCGACACTATTTCATTTCAGTTGTATTCATTAATGATATCTGTCGATTTATGTATGAATTGTATAAAAAGCAAAATTGGCGATAGTCCGCCTTATGTCATACACGAAGACTATTTCTAAGCGAAATGGTGTTCGCGATCCAAACATGTATATACTACCGACATGGACATGTAAACATGGGAAAGACAAGGGTGTTACCATAAAGAAAGAGAAAATGCTAGAAAATTCAAAATCGTCCCGCTGATCATACACGAATAGTAAACCACGTGTCATAGTCATATTGTTAAGTAAAATTTTAGGTTGTATTGTCATTGATTCTCATTTCAAAAGGTTAATCAGCTCGACAGGGTCAATAAAGTTAATCGTATTTCACGACAATGCTTTTTCAATATACATCATAGTAGAATTGAAGGAACACGAAAGGTGTTTTGATACCTGCTTTGAAGTGCTGGTAAACTTAGACCAATATAAAAACAAAAATAATTGACTAAGATAAGGATATGGCTTGTCAAAAAGAGTATAAAAATCTGTTCGAACATCTTACCATCGAACTCAACAGGATCTTATATAATCAATATAAAATTCAATAATTGGCAGGATTGTATCCGCGGAGTGCCTTGTCGGTCGTGGGAGTTAACAAACAATATGTGTGTACAGTTGTGTGACCACACAACGGGAACAAATCCGATCTCACAAATGTAACACTGCCTGCATTTCTTGAAAAAAATACCAGTTTTATCAGTTAACGAGGGTGTTGCCTCAGTTTGGTCCACGGTATAGTAGTATTCAGAATGAAAAAGTTTTTAGAAAATAATATTTAGCTGAAATTATATTTAAAATTAGGCAAAAGGTCAACAAAATTGAAAAAGATTTATAAAAAAAACACCACATGATATTAATTCCACTTATTATCATACTGTTCTATAATGTACCATGCACTTTACCCCCAATTTGTCCGTAATAAATAAAGTGGCAAGGTAAGCAGCAATAGCATACACTTCAGTTGTGTAAATCGATTCTTTCAAGTTCGTTCTCTAATCATAATTAGATGTTCGGAAAGATTTTAATGCAAAAGCAACATTAGCCTGTATTAACATTTAATTTTGGAAACACAAATATATGACAATGTTGTCGTGGTTTCCAAACAAGCCTCGTTCTGATTGCAGGCAACAAAAAAGTGGTGCTTGCAGGCAATGGCAAACTATTATATGTTGTCTTTACCGACACAACCACATACTTATTATGTACAAAATTGAGTATGGGTTCGATGTCGGGATCAAGAAATACAGACATACATTTTTGTAGGTCAGGTTTCATTTTCATTTTGGATTACATGTTTTTCCTTTAAGTAAGATGGACATAATTCCTTTGACCAATACATTTCGTATTTGTCATGTAAACGTTTTGCATATTGTATTTTATGGACTCGATAAGGCTTTTGAAGGTGGAACATATAACCAAACTGATGTAGTATTTGTAATTTCGAAATTTCCCCTAGACTTGTTAAAGTGTTTTCGAACAAAACGTGTTTTCATCAAGTCAAACTTTTGAAATTTACGTAATGCATTTGGGTTAAGTGCACGTGATTTTCTAAACGAATACTTGAAATCAGTGACGCCGATGAACCTGCTCATTTTCGATCAGTCAGAAGGTTGATTTGCCGCAAAGAAATCATCATTGACTTCAATTTAACTGTTTTGCGTGATCTGCCATTCCATTGATGATTTTGTTTTCAACAAAGAAGCGTAATTCAAACTTAAAATCAATTACTGAAGTACAAAATATGAACAAATAAAAAGGTTAAATAGGCTTCCTTAAAAAGATACAGTTGGATTAGAACTGACAAGATATTTTGAACTCTTTATAGTTTCGACATCGTCATGTATAACCTACAGATAAAAGTTACGATGTATGCATTTGTATGCTACATGAACTTGCATTTCGCCAATTTCAACATTTCACAAAAAATTATACAACAAATCACCTTTGGCCGAAACCGGACCTGCAGCCCGTCATTTGTGAGCGTAAGGGCAACTAGAATGTAATGAATATCCCTATATTCTCCAAACGAAATATTGTTTTACTTATCGGTCTTTTATAGACATGCAATAACCTTATGACATTTTGAAACGAGAGTCAATAAATGAGGTATTAAAAGGCTGTTTGTATCCAATCGCAAATACCACCACGAACGCCACAAGGTAACATGACCGCAGAGCCACAATGTCGAAAGCACCGTCGCTACAGTCGATATCTTATCAACGCATTTTAATATCTGTACAGCATACGAGTCGGAGAAACAACATCTAAGTAATTGTTCAACTAGATATGGTATTAATGTTCGTTCTATATCTTTATGTCATCATATTATTGTTGTATCAAAGGTATCGAATACAAATGTCAAGTTCATATATAATATCTAGAATCTTATATTTGACTATCATCGTTTACAGTACATTAAAGATGTAGTAATATTAGGCTGTTAGACATTTATTAATCGGTCAAATGATACATCCCGGGCTATATAAAGTACTAGTTAAGGAAAATCTGTTGAAAAATGAAAAAGCTAATGTCAAGACAATCAATCAGTAGATGATATTCTATACACAGCAATATTAACCTTGGATTTGGAATTCTAAAATACAGGGTATTCTCACACTTGACCTTTTTCACAAACTCACAAAATGAAGCTGAATGCTTAGCCTGTTGAGTCATCGACATGCACACATATTTATCACACATGAACTACAGTTACTATAACATATATCAATAGATAAATAATGAATAAATAAATAAAAAACATTGAAACAAAAGGGCATTATTGAAATGCAAACAAATGCTGAAATAAAATATACTGAGGATGCAATGGTGAGAATGATTGAGCATTCCAAATGGGTCAAGCTAGGCACTTCATTCAGACTGACGTTTATAGTTTTCTTGTGAGTAATTAATCGATTAGCTAAATAGGACTAATAACACACAACTAAGGTTTCGGCTGTTAACGTCTCATTATTCCATTGTTGACAAGGTTTTATCTTTAAGTAACAAGAACTTTATTGGCCACTTCGGTCGTGTACAAAATTGTATGTATTCTCCTGAACTTTACATCTTGGACTTAATTCTACTTTAACCGCGTTGACGCAGATTAACATGGCGGGTGCCATTGATGAAGCATAAGCTGCTTGGCCTTCAGGATTACATATGTAGCTGTTCTGATTCTGATTTTACTTTTACATTTTCAAGTGTCTCCATGTATTTTTNCACACCCCACACCCCACACCCCATAGTACATAGAGATATATGATTAAGACCGTATGAACGTATGTTACACTCTTTGTCATTGCTTTAGCGACGTTATTTCTCAACGGAACTTCATGAAACTTTTAGCAGGTTTTTAGTATGGCAATGCATTAAACAGCTTCGCGGTTCCAGTCTCTATGTTGGAGATCAATGTCATTGTAAGTAATTTTAGAAAAAAAATACACACTTAGTCATCGCTCTAGCGACTTCATTCCTCAACGAAACTCCCATACACTTCATACAAGTGATTGGTAAGACAACGCCTTGAACAGTTTTCCACGTTGAAGGTCAAGGCCACTGTTATTATTTCTATAAACAAAATTGTGTCATCGCTCTAGCAACCTCATTACTGAACGGAATTGCATGAACCTTCATACAAGCAACTGGTACGGCAATGCCTTGAACAAGTTTTCAGTCTATATTGAGTCATCGCTCTACCGCATTTTTAGGTTACTTTGTAAGGGTCGATGTCGCTATTATAATTTTTAGAAAAGCTTTGTCAATGCTCTATCGACTTCATTCCTCAACGGAGTTCCAAGAAACTCGATACAAGCGTTTTCCATGACAATACAATCAACAGATGCAGTCGCTAGTTCTATAATGACATTAATAAAAGGCTTTATTTTTTCTTGATAATATATTGAGCATGAAGCTCATCTCACATATGGTCAAGATACAATGTATGAAATATACATGTATAAAATACAGGATAATTTATACTTTTTATAAACCACCTGGGGACCTTTTCATCCATGAACAGTATTTGATAATACATATATATAGAACACCTGAATCTGGAATAGAATTTTGAAATATTGGTAAATTTCTCCTTTGGAACCTTACACTAACCCCCGGGATACGGGCAGAAACCTCAATTGTACAATTTGATTTTTTTTTCACAAAAACAAATTCTTATAAAGTCGAACAAAAGCATACTATGTACGTTGTGGAACCTAAGTGAAAACATCATGACACAAATGAACAAAATAAAATAAAAAGCTGTTTTCTTAGTGTAACATTCTGCAGGGCCATATATAGTAGTCCAGGATTTGAACCCTGGACTTCAGATTGCAACAGACTGATCGAACTGCATTGGAACTGTCCTGGCCCAACTGTGCTAAACTTATATATCCAAAACAAAATAATGGAGATATCAATGTAAATATATAAACCGATACTTTAAATAACTGTACATATATAAGATCCATAGAAGATGTCAAACAGATGTCAAAAAAAGTTAAACAACTCAGTCATAAAGTATAAACTTCATATACACACCATTGTGATTGCTTACGGGCCTACCGTTAGGTTCGAACACTGAACCACTTGTATCAAGTTGTTCCTATGCTTGGAACAGGATCTTCAACCATGAGTAGTTTGTTCGTGGATTTCTGCCCCTTTATTTGTACAGTTTTTAATTCCAACTTTCGTCACAATACTTCACACCAAATATGGATGATATCCCATTATCCTTCGCATAGTTTTAAAAGAGAAGTTATTTCAAGAAATGAGGAAATGTCCAACCCCTTTTCCCCCCCTACACCTTACCCATGGTGTTTAGCTACACTATTTATACAATTTTCATGAATCCTCACCATCTCCGAACACTTGTTGAATTTCAACCAGAAGTTAAAAAAAGGATTTAAAAAAAATGTTAATGGACGGACAGACGGATTCCATACTACAGCATATTAAGCTCAAATGTCTTTCTTTTGAACGAGATAAGCAAAAAGGGGACACAACTCAGGATAGCAATCGCTTCTGATTTTAACAACAGTGAACCTTTTGAATATAATCACCTCAAATCCAGAATTGTGCTGGTTCTGTTAATGGAGAGTGTTAAATATCCTCTTATTACACACATACAGGTAGTTCTTCAGTGTTTAAATTTTTTCTTTTCTTTTTAATGGTTTTTTCTCCTGGTTCTATAGATTTAGTATATTTTTCATTCCCAAACAGTAGATGGCATTGATATGGGAGTGATTTAGTACGTATTACTTCGTAAGTAACAAGTGATCAAAGGTTCCATGGTGGTAGCTACCTCAAAGTAATAAAAGAGTGAATAATGAGTACTAAAGCACTCCAAACTGGACCTGGTTCTGCATATTAAATAATTGTTGATTGTTATAAAAAGACAAATTATGATTTCAGAATTATTTATTGCATTTTAAATTCTTTTTAAATTTTTAAGTAAAATTATATTTCTCAAAACAAAAAGGGAATTGCGGACAATACATCTTAGTCACTGTTGTAAGATGTGCACCAGAACAGAAGCGGATGACAAATAAACACAAATACCATAAACACGAGAACATTTCCAAACAAACAAAAATGAAATGTAAACAAGTCATTTGCAGAAGATTTTATTGTTTAATTATCACTCAAAGCTGAACCAGAATTATAAGGAGCAATATAAAAATTGAATATTAGCTGCATCTTCCATATTGAGATTTTAACTTTTGATACAGTCAGATATGCACTCCTCTCTAATTAAATTCCAGAATTCATCATAATTAATGTGGTAATTGAGTAATAAATTACATTTTGCATAGATACACATATATTTATTATGCCTTATACTGTTAGAGTGATGTCCCCTTGCTAATGTTTAAGATGGTGCCAAACTGCATGCTGCCTGTTGTGCAGGTGGGGGAATTAAAACTTGCAGTAACCTGCGATGTTGAGCCCCAGAAATTTATCGAGGTTGAAAATACTATCTAGGACATTGGGATCGCCTAAATCGGCGCTCTCGTCGGACATAGTTATGACAAAGGGACATATTCATTGGTTACAACTAAAGATAACTCAAGTCAACATGATGAATTTGACGAGCACAAGGGCTCGATCGACAATCCTAAGGGGACATTTAGGGAAAAGTTGAATGGTATCAGGTCCACTTACAATATATACCGGGGACGTTGGCACATGGCTTGTCCATCCCATCTGATTCCTGGAAGTCACAGTACAAGTGCGAATTTTCCGGACTAATCTCAGGTAGCTAGTTTGAGGCCGATCTAGCGGCGTTACAAGTGGAGGAAACAAGAGGTCCAGCTCACTTGGATAATAAAGCAACGACGGGAAATTATTCTAATTAAATAAAATCCCTCCAATGGTGCAGAAGAGGAAAGATTTTGAAGATTTTAACCTCTAATTACAGAACTATTGGGCCCCGCAACTCTCAGCCCCCAGAGGGTCCTCATCCACATTTTATACAACATTGCTTCTCCTTGACCCAACAATGCTCCAGGTTACATTGGGATAAAATCTTTTAATTCCTATGGTAGAAGAAGGATTTCAAAGGTTTTACCTCTATTTCCCCTATTGGACCCCACCTCTCTGTCCTCAAGGGGGCCACATCCACCCTTTATACAAAATTAAGTCCCCTTTGCCCAAGGATGCTCCAGACCAAATAAGGATAAAACCCCTTTATTCCTGCGATAGAAGAAGGATTTCAAAGGTTTTTACCTCTATTTTTCCTATTTGGCCCTGCAACTCTGCCCCCAAGGGCTCCAAACCCACCGTTTGTACAAAATTGAGTCCCCTTGGCCCAAGGATTCTCCAAACAAAATTGGGATGAAATCCTAATCCCTATGGTAGAAGAAGGTTTTTAAAGGTTTTACCTCTATTTCCCTATTGGGGTTCCACTTCTGTGCTCCCAGGGGGGGGGGGGGGGGGGCACACCCTCCGTTTATACAAAAGTAAGTCCCCTTAGCCCAAGGATGCTCCAGAAACCCCCTTCATCCCTTTGATAGAAGAAGGATTTTAAAGTTTTACTTATATTTCCCCTATTTGGCCCCACTGTTTATACAATATTGAGTCCCCTTCCCCCGAAGGACAAGTGAGCTAAAAATGCGATCGAGGAAAGAGATTGACGCTACAAGGCAACGAATTCAGGGCATTCAGTTTCTAATTCAAACATCTCTCTTAAAAGTGCCCCTCTAAAACCAGCATCACAAAATTACACCCTGCCAGCGCCCCTCGGTCTCACTCAGAATACCAACTCTCTCGTGGGCCAGCAACAGTCTCCAACAAATGACATTGACTATTTATAAAAACACTTTTTATTAGATTGTATCGACTTTCAGTCAACTCGAGAAAATTTCTATGATAACATTATATGTCTTAAATCTCTTTTCGGAAACATAACTATCTCTTCAATTCAAGATATGAAATTTGTTGGTCTTTTTAATAAAATTTGAGTCACCACTTTGAATATTCAATTCGACGTTTGTCTTTTACCTTTTAATTTTGTTTGATGTTTTTATTTAGCATTGTTTTTGTCGACCATTTGTTGGCCCTAATTACCTATCCTGTGTTGATGGGCCATTACGCATTGATAATGATAATGATGATTGAGCCCTTCACAAAATAAATCTGCTGCACCCATTGCAATATGTGGGATCTTAATATTTAATGCCTTGCTCGGCAATACCTTACTTTTGGTTTTAGTGTTTCGCGTACGCCCAGGTAGGGAAGGCAATTGATTCTGTCCCAAGACGGAACATACCAACGATAGTTGTTATTCCCTGACAACGGGCTCACCCGTTGTCAGCCTAATGTGACCGGGCGGAATGCTGTGCTGCGTGCCTTAAGCATGGTATTTAAGTGAGATAGCAACATGAAGTCGGCATCAGATCCGCTCCTTCACAAGGAGGCAAGTTAACCAACATACCCATATTAGTCACCTCTTACTATACATGCAGTGGGTAACAGAAGGTGTATTGTTTTCTCGATCCCCGACCTATTGGGGGGAAAAAAATATAGTAATGAAAGTTTAAGGCAAGTCTGGTTTACAAAATGCATCAAAACTTATCAATCTACTATGTTGTTTTAACAAAATGAATGCTGTTAAAAAAAAGATACCTGAGAATAACAGAGTGTTTAACATAAGATCATAACAAACGTTAACTATCCAGGGTAAGAAACTTTTTTTTTGCATTCTGTATTATGTTTAGAATCGCATATTTGCAACGTCGAAGTTTTCTTGTGCAGCGTATACATAAATCAAAACAGTCAATCGATTTTTCGGGATCTGCGACAGGTAAACAACTTAGTTACTGTACCATAATCATGTCAGGCCGTCTGATCACGATATCATAAATCATCTGCCATAAATAGAACGCTATTCATCAAATAATATATTAATGTCCTTGTTTCTGTAGTAGTAAGCCTTGCACTCTCCAGTAATTAGGTTCCAGTGCGCTTACACTTAAGTGGCATGATTCCATCAAGGCTGATTGTAATGGGCACTCTTTGATAAACGTAATGTTATCAAAAGGAGTGATGTTGATCTGCTTTATCTAAATATTTCTCATATTTGTAACGAAAGCGAGCTTTTGTGTTAATTTCTCTTTACTATTGGAAGTTAAGTTACCGTGATTGTCAAAGGTTACGAGTCGAGAACATTGTATCACATGTTTATGGCTTAGCCGTTTTTGCAAATTACTAGTCAGATCGCAAAGTAATGTGCTAACAATGTTTAATAAGTAATAAGCAATGTTTACTGTTTATTTTGTTGCACTCAAAATGTGTTTATTTTGTCCTATTTTATTTTATTTATCTATATCATATTTTTATTTATTGTATCATTTATTTATTTTTGTAATTATTTTGTAAATTCAGTAATTTTAACTTAACTGCTTAAAATCGTTTACGTCCATGATGTCAATAGGTTGTAGATGCATGCTATTTAAACCATTAGAGATGAATTAAGGACCTTTAACAGGAACAAAAGAATTCTTCCCACATAGCCATTTAACCATAACTGGGTAGTATTTGTAGTTCACTAAGAAACAACACATGATCTTTTTTTTTTAAATAGAAAAGGTCCCCGGGGCCTGTGATACGACATATTTAGTGCTGCCCTCCAAAGGTTTACGACAGAGTTCACGTTTCTCAAATGGATATCAACGTAATTTATCAAAATCCATAATACTCTCCTTCACCCTCTCCATGCCTGTTGCTGAGATTAACATGTCATATAAATAGGCTTGAAATATAATGTTTTGTTTTAACTAAAACTGTATCTGTTTTTAAGATGGTTAGGTATATCTCATGTTGATCTCCTGCTTTACTTACCACCCAACTGATGCTAGATACTGAACTACCGCCACCCGCCATTGAATCATATTCAATTCAAGTAAGACTACGGCAGACTTTTGAGCATAACCAACGAGATGGACCTCCATTACACACAAAGAAAACGCACATTTCCCAGTTATATCATGACGCCGGCCATTCTCTTCAACATCTTCAGCTTTAAAACTGTGTTTTAAGTTTGTCCGTAGTCGAAATCTACTTAACACAAATAATTACATTAGATCTTAGTACTTGTAAAGTGAATCCATTGCAGCATGTAATCACTGTGCGTCGGAGGACAGAGGTATTATTTTCAGAAAACGAAAAGTTCAAAATCGGAAAATAAGAAATCGTCTTGCTAATCGTTCATCGAATAAGTTTCATTTATTTTGGTCATGCTGTAAGTAAAGATCCAGGAATACGGCCCTAGAATAATATGTAGTATTCCTAATGCGTGGCCATTAATGTCTTGTTTTGACAGCATATCGTCGATATATATCTAATGTCTTTGTTTTTATTCCTAGCAGGCCCTTCAATAAAACCATCTGAAAACACGAAAATGTCGGCCATTAGAGGAGCAAAGCTTGTTCATAAAGGAATGACTACAGTTTGCCAGAAATCTTGCCAGCAAGCTAATCAAAAGAATGTCAGCTGTCATAATAAGAAAAGGAATGTATGACGTAGGGTAGTGTATAAACCTACAAAATCAAATATTCTAATAGAAGAACATGTTTAGGTAAGATTAAAAGGTCTTCTACATTCCATTTACTCCTCATATAGATTATACAGTGTCATAATACAACTATAAATAATATATGCAAGATCACAGGGTTCAAATATGTCATGACTAATACGACTTCTCTTGTACAATAAAAGGCTAGGGTGATGTTTTTTTTAGCTAGTAGCATGCTGGTATGAAAGGTTAGGCAAGTTTGTTCAAAAGAATGACCTTGAAACTACTTCTTCTGAATAACCAAAATGCAAAGGATTGTTTTATGTGACCAGTTATATGTCAGATGAAGAGCCATCAAGTTTGTTCATGTGAATGACCTTTGCATTCTTTCAAGGTCAATCAATAGCCAAATGGTCTAGGGTGGTGATTTTCAGCAAGTTGCATTCTGGAATGAAGGCTATCGACTTTGTTCAACTTAATAGTCTGGACTTTCAGGGTCACAGGGGTCAAATATTTAAATCTTTTATCTTGTTCTTTTAAATAACTTCGATTCAAGACACTGGTTTGTTTTCGCCTGTAGCACTACTTAAGTCTACTTTTAAAGTTGCAATTGTGATATTAATACCAAGTGAGTGATGCAGGCCCACAGCCTCTTGTTCTTTTACACAGTCATACAATGTTAATTGGTACAAGGAAAAAAACGTAATACGGAAGCGTGATGTGCTAGTAGTTGGACTTGACATACAAACGGGATTAAATGATATAGTTTCCCGCCAGAGATTAGCTGTTTTAACTATGTGGTTATTATTTTTGCAATCTGACACAAAAACAGATGAAGTTTGTTTTTTGTTTGTCTTTACCTTGCAACATCGTTGGTCCCGTGATGTATAGGTATACACTAAATGCACTGTAGAAGTTTTCTGAAGATATAGTTTCTATATTCACGTTCCTATGAAAAATGTTAAAAAAGGTAAATAGTTAGTGTTTCTTTCAATGCTTCAATGTAAATATTCATGTTATATTTGCTTCATTTGTTATATTTTGATATACATTATTCAGCTTTTATATTGCGATTTATATTAAAAAGGAATATATAGTGCTGATGCATGTGTATTAATGAGTCAAAGTAAAGTTTGTTTTTGAATATGTTTCGAGAGTGTTTGTTTATTAAGAGAATGTTATGCATCCTTACATTTTAAGATGAATCGTGCCACTCCAATAGCCTACAGATATTTAAAAACAAATATCTTTTTTCGCTAGATCAATTTGTAAACTTTCACTTAGCATGAAAATCACAACAGCTGTGCAAGGACCGGCCACGTCAGATATAACGATCCGACGGATACACGACAGACGCGGAGTTAACCGCACCTTCCAATTGATAATTGATGTTACTATTAGCATGGAACATGTTTACCTTATTCGATTCACATTTCTCCGCTACTTTTATGGCGTGATATATATTTTTTTTCTGCGTACTTCATTGCCGTGCCTTGTTATCTATCTAACACGATGAAGGCTGTCCTATCACACAGCTGTGTCTCGATTCCTGTTTGAGAAGTTTTAGTTGTTTATTTTTGCTTTTCGAAAATGGAATATTTACAATTTATATAGTTTTTACGAAATAATATCTCTGAAACAGCTACAATCAGATTTTTTGTTTGATGCAGTTTCATCTATAAAGACGTCCATCATTTCAAACCTCTTATTCTTTTTGCTCCTATTTTTGATTAGTAAGCATTGACATTTATATTACTATTCAGTAAAACCGCCGACATATTTCAAGGTCAGTTCATTTTTCTTAAGAATTCCTTGTTTACCGTTCCCCTAATTTATCGTTTAAATTGCATAAAACGCCAAACATTTTCATGCAAATGATAGCAGTATAATGATGCTTTAATGTAATTAAGTTGAGGAATTTTAATTAAATCACTTATCCAGTATGATCTATCTACCATAATATGTTTTCTGTTGTACCAACTACATCATTGGTTTGCGTTTGTTATAATATACTGATAGTGTTGTCAGGGCTAAATTTGACTCATGCCATGTAATGAGAAAAAAAGTCCTCGCCATTGGGTCAAAGGTCACCTATTTTAAAGACGTTTTCATTTATTTATTTTTTTTAACTTTTAGTAATTGATAATAAATAGCCATCCGATCAATTTGGTATATTTATTGTTTCTGAAACATTTCCCGTTAACGTCATATGACGTGTTCATTATTGCCTATGATCTTTTTGAAAAGCCAACAATATTTTTACAAACTTCAACGATCTTCTTCTCCAATTCTGCAATATCGACCAAAATTGGTACATGTATTCCTCTTGAGGCCCTTACATATTTTGTTTTTGAAGCGACTAGAATTTCAAGATGGCCGCCACAAGCTCCAATTAGTTTCTGCTTCTGCCCGGTAATGGCCTCCTTCAACAGGTTAAAGATTATGCTATGTACATGTACGTAGGTGGTGTGCATGGTGCTGGACAGATCTACCGAGTCTGCGAGGTAATAGCAGTCTGCCGCCTTTACTTATCGCAACTAGGTCTCGATCGATCCTGTACAACATAGCCAGGCGAGCGTCATGTCCTCTTTTCTGGAGTGATCTCCACCCAAGTACGTCGAGCATACTAGAGACGCTGGATGTGTTTCTGTGGCGACAGGTCACATACCGCGCTACTCTTTTCTGTATTTGCTCGATTTGATTGATGTTCACCTTGGTGCGAGGGTCCCAAACAGCGCAGGCATACTCTAGCAGAGGTCTTACTAGCGCGAAGTATGCCATGGATTTTATCTTGGTGGAAGAGATCTGCAGGTTCCTACGCAGGAGGCCCAGCGTCCTGTTTGCCTTGCCAACAATCTTCTGGATGTGTGTGTCCCACATCATAGTGTTTGAGATAGTGACACCGAGGTTTACTGCTGACTTGACTTCTTGCAAGGAACTTCCGTGTAGGTGGTAATCGGTCTTAATTGGATTTCTCTTGTTGGTGACTTTCAAGATGTTGCTCTTGTCCGGGTAGAACTTAATACAACACTGATCCTCCCAACACCCCAGATTGTTTAGATCCTCCTGTAGGGTCTTACCGCTGTTTTCTGAGGTAATGGTGAGGTAGGTTATAGTGTCATCGGCAAACGACCGGACAGTAGACGTTATATTGTCGTGCAGGTCGTTGATATAGAATAGGAAGAGGCTTGGTCCGAGGACTGATCCCTGCGGGACACTGGAGTCGACGCTCACAGATGTAGACCTCTCTCCTTCTACGACGACCGACTGTGAACGTCCTTAGAGCCAGTTATGGATACACGTGTTGATCCTGCATTGGATGCTGTACTCATGGAACTTATGGACGAGTGGGCTGTGATTAACCTTGTCGAGGGCCTTGGCGAAATCCATGATGAGGACATCCGTCTGTTGGCCGGTCTGGAGGTTGTTGGTAAGGTCGACCACGAACTCAATCAGTTGGGTCTCACATGATCTGCCTTTCCTGAAACCATGCTGCAGGTCATAGAGAATGTTGTTTTTTCTCGCCGTGGGGTATGATGGTGGAGGTGATGATGTGCTCCATTACTTTGCAGCAAACAGATGTGAGAGATATCGGCCTGTAGTGCGTTGCGACGTATTTCTGTCCTTTCTTGAAGACAGACGATACGTTGGCAGTGCGCCAGTCATCTGGAACCACACCCGTTGCAAGTGACTTCGTGAAAAGAATATTAGGTAATGAAGCTGTAGCCGCGTGTGTCTCCTTTAAGACCCATGGTGAGATGTTATCCTGGCCGCATGCCTTATGTGCGTCGAGATTTCGGAGAAGTTTGCCAATCCCGTTCGTGGTGAAGTTGATATTGTCAACAATTGGGGAGTCCGGGGTAGGGTTCATTCTTCCAGATGATATAAACTCCTCGCGGGTGAAGGTTGTTTTCTCGGAGAATGATGTCTGGAATTGCGAGTTAAGTATGTGGACCTTATCTGTGGCGTCGGAGAATAGTTTGCCTTCGTGTTTCAGTGAGGAGATTCCAAACTTGTCCTTCCGCTTATGTTTGATGAAGGTCCAGAATTTCTTAAATCCTTTTGAAAAAGTGTCATTGTCGTTTAGGGTGACACTTTCCTCATTGTACTTCCAGTAAGCCCGTCTTTGATCTTTCTGGATGGTACGCTTCATATAGCGGTATTGTTGGATGGTAGAGGACTCACTAGATTTCTCAGCAGGACCGAGCTGATCCAAAAGTGGCGGTTGTGTTTTTTGGTCGGTTTGTGAGGGAGGTGGTCAGAGATGCCTTTCATGATGGCGTTCTTGAATACGATCCACATGTCTTTAGCTGTGACACTGGCGTCATTGGACATGTCTTGAATACCTGAAGAATCGAGTGGAGGTCTTCAATAAAGCCACACCCTTTTTTTTCTTGCTGTAGAGTGATATTTGACGTCGCTGTTGATCTAGTCGAACTGGGCGGACGTCAAACTCACCAAAGACTATGATATNCTGGAAAGTTGAGGTCACCTCCTATGATGATAGTTGTGTTCTGGTTGTTACGTGCTCTGTAGACATATAATTCGAATTGGTTGAGGCTTTCCTTGTCCGAGGTGTGTCTGCGGTAGTAGGCACAAATATAGATGTTACTATGTCCAGTGGTTTGCAGTTTTACCCATAAGAGTACGCAGTTACTGTCCAGTTCCAGTACTGTGTCACATTTTAAGGTTTCGCAGATTGCGATGAGTACGCCGCCACCTCCGCGTGTGACCCTGTCTTTAAGGTAGACGCTGTATCCCTCTAGACAGATTTCACTATCTTTTATGTTGGGATCCAGCCAAGTCTCAGTCCCAATAATGATGTCTGGTTTAAAATTGGTACGGTCAATGACGTTGGCCAGCCTGGGCAGCTTCTGTTTGAGAGACTGGAAATTGATGTTTAGGATCCGTAGGGGGGCAGACGATTTACTCCGTTTCCCTCGGCAATAGGTGTTGAGGAATGTAATGGCCTGGTACCAGACCTGTCGGGGCTAGGTGAGCCATCAAGACCAGATAGATCATCTGTATGGGAGGTTATGTTGATTCTTAGAAGATACCTCTGTGGCTGTGGAGATCATGAATGGTAACACTGAAGTTAGGGCTGTTACATATGATACAGTGCCAACTGGTATTGGAATCACCGAGATAGTTGTAGGTGATGGTGTGGACACTCTGGCATTGGGCATGGTACCACTGGGCACACGTCTCACAGACGATACTCTTCTCCGACCAGTCTACTGTCTCATCACAAGTTCCACAGAGATATGCAAGTGAGGAATTATGTCCCACATTGGGCTCAGTGGGACCTGGGTTTATCTCAACATCGTTGGAATTGGCGATAAGAATGAGGGCTAGCTAGTATAGTAGGCGGGGGTTGTTAGGTAAATCTGCACATTGGATATGATGGTTGCGTAGAAGTGCAACTGTGAGTTGATGATTGATGGGCGAGAATGTTGGTTCTCCACGACAAAAGACAAATTTTGCTTTTCACATGACTCATAGATGGCTTTGGATTTCTGTTGAGCTGCTCTGTGCACAGTGAGGAGTAACACAAATATCAATATTGTCAACATGTTGATAACACTGTTGTTTATTGGGAGAAAGTTTGACGAAATGTATCACTTCCGGTTGCCAATAAGGGCGCCGCCATGTTGGATAGTGCTCACTTGTTGTTATGATGGATTTTCAATGTATGGATCTTGGACGGGGTTTGGTGGATATAACCTGTATACCAGAGTTCTAGGGTTAGTTAAAAGTGCAATAGAATGGAATTAGCAGTAGTCATAGCTGTTGGAGATTGTTTCTTGATAGAAATCTTGACGACCAAGTGAAGAGACGACTGTCCTGCCGCATATGCGCCCCACTCCTCTTAATTAACCTCCTTGGTTAATTGTTAACGATATCAAGCACAAGGTTGATTTATGATAGAGAGATATGCAAGGGCAAACTTTTCCATTCACATCATTTTAGCAAAAATATGTCAGCTTTCGGTTTTCGGTAGGAGTCAAAGTTGAAATGCACTATATTTGGTAACAATTTTGAAAACACTTTTTCTTAAGGTCCGCAAGGTCTGAAGTATTGATATTTGATATGCAAGATGCTTAGATATTAAGATATCTGGTTTGAAGGAAATGGTTGACCTTGACCGACTACCAAGGTAACAAAGTTCAAATGTTTAAAAGCTTATAGCATCTTATTGGCTGGGACATTTTCGACTTCTTTAAATTGAACGGTTGCATCAATTGACTCCTTACATGGTTCAAGTTGCCTTACGAGGTCCCGAACAAGTGTTTTTACATTTCGTGCCGATCCGAAAATTTAAGATTGCCACCCTAAAATCTAATTGGCTGGGGTATTTCGATTTTATCTCAAGAACGGCTGCACCAATTGAATCCTTACTTATTACAATTGATCCCTATGACAACCAAAACAAATGTTGTTACATTTCATGCCAATTCAAAAATCCAAGATGGCCGCCCTGACATCTGATTGGTCTAGATATTTTGGACTTCTTCTTAAGAACAGCTGCATCAATTGACTCCTTACTTGGTACACTTGGTCATAATGCAGTCTCGGACATGAATTGTTTAATTTGATGCCGATTGGAAAATCCAAGATGACCTTCCTTGTCTCTGATTGGCTGAGACATCTTTGCCTACTTTTGGAGAATGGCTCCACCAATTGACTCCCTACTTTGTACAATTGATCCTTATGAGATATCAAATAAAAAAAACAAGATGGCCGCCTTGCCATCTGATTGACTGAGACATTTTTTAACCCTTTCTCAAGAATGGCTGCACCGGTAGGCTCCTTTCTTATTACAATTGATCCCTATGAAATTCCGCATAAGTATTGTTACATTTTGTGCCGATTTACAAACCCAAGATGGCTACCCTTGTCTCTGATTGGCCGGGACATTTTCGACTTCTCCTCAAGAACGACGGCACCAATTGACTCCTTACCTTGTACAATTGATCCTTACGAGGTCACGGACAAGTGTTGTTACAGTTGTGGGATCGCACAACGTTACATGATGTGTGCACGGATTGTGAACGATATGTTAACGAAGTGCGAACGATAACAAATTGGACGAGCATTGCTTGCGCACATTTGTGCGGACGATCGATGAACAATGTGCGATAACAATCGTGGTTGGTGTAAATTGAGTAATGGTTTAACAATATATACGGTTTGGTGTTTAAACATATATACTTGTTTGTTCAGTATGTTTCTATATTCTAGCTACATATATAAGCTTATCTTTCTGTCTATGCTTTCTTAAATTTAGAAAGGGTGTTTTCGGTGTTTTCTAAACGACCTTAATCGACACATGTAAAATTACAACACGGTCTCGGCAACACAGGTAACTATAGCCACTTTGTACCTGGACCGTAGTTTCCCCCCGCCCGGGGCACTTACGTAACTCGCCAAGGTGTGAAAACCAGGGGAAGGGGAGCAATAGATCAGAACGAATGCAAATAACAAATACTCAATTGTGTTTTCATAACGGTCATACGGTATCACATAGCAGCTATATGTGTTAGGCACAGGCCAGGTAAAACTCCGGTAACTCATCAAATTGTTATTTACCTGTTCTGTTACCTAGCTAGGAGCCAAATCCATTTTTGACAGTCTAACGGTCACTGTATACTGTGTTACACGCATTGTAAAATTGTATGTAATCTAAATTATTGTGATGAAAAATTAGAGTAATATATACAGTGTACATTATTGTATACGATCCTTTCAGGGTTTTTTCATTCCGTAATATTGATCAACAAATTGTACCAACTCGCACAGTTGTGCGGAGAAAAGCGCACAACGGGGCGAACGATTGTTAAATCGTTCAGTTGTGCGCACCATGTGTGGACGATGTGCGGACGGTGTGCAAAGATGTCCACCCCGGCATCTGATTGGCTGGGACATTTTCGACTTCAATTACAATTTGAGCCAGTCAAATGTTGACCAACATTGGTAGATACATGTGTTCTTCTTGGATATTGTTTAACCTAAACTGTCATTGAGTGTCAAAGTGAAGCTAGCAATCATGAAAAGCCCGTCAAAATGTCTATGACAATTTCTAGTTTTTATTTTGGTTTTTTTTATAAGTTGTTAGATAAATGATTTTTTCATAAACCACCGTACATGTATTTATATATTATTAGTGTTTGAAAAACTTTTGTTTTCGCATTACTATTTTACTCAAACTAATTAACTTGAGTAAATTGTCTGATTCCAAGCTAGTCTTGTCCACTAGAACTTGCATTTGTGTTCAGTATTGTGTTTTTAATTTTATTTTTGCTTAAATAATCAATTCATAGTTTTTCATAATTCATCAATCATACTAATATTTTGTTTTTATATGTTGGGTATACAATTCACCAAACAGACTAAGTAAATCTGGTATCCTTAAACTACAATGTATGGATACACAATATTGTCCCGTATACTTATTTATGTTCATATACAAACCTTAAGAGCCCTATAAAGAGTGAAAGCAGTTTGTGTTTTAGTCGGTTGTTAGATCTAATTGTCAATGGAATCATAAATATCATAAGTGACGATATCGATATGAGATAATCCCCGTAAAAACAACATACTTAAGTAGTATCCAGATTAAATATCACTTAACTTGAATGATTATTCCTTTAACCTTTCCAAATGCTTCAAGAACATTTCGATGATAAAGGAATCAACTTTATTTTATCAAGAACATCAGTGACATTTGTCCCGGCCAAATGTCATCTATACGGAGTTAAATAATTTTCCAAAAAGCATAATTAGAAATTCTGTTTGTGATTGATTGAATTTTTATGATTATAAGACATTGTTTTATTGATTGAAGGAAAAATACAATACTTGTTCAACACATAATTGTTAATCGTTGACCTACATCACACAGTACACATGTTTTTATGATGGTCACTTTCAATCAATTGCCTCAGGACAAAACGACAGTTTCGCAGTGACACCGTGCTCATTCAGATATTACTTAGCTATGTTTGATAGTTATTCCCATTGATAAATATTTCTTACGCCCATTGGTGTGGGAGTGATGACAAAACGAAGTGTCTTGGGAATAGAGCTTGTCTGGGAGCAGCGAAACCTAAGATAAATCACATGTATACCAGAGCACTGCTATCGTCTAATCAAGTGAAGTGCTAACAAGGTTGCTTATTATAATATAAATCTATCCTGTCAAAACTGCAACCTGCTCAAAATCGATATTGTCATTACCAAAATAGCAAATATGTTCCAAAGTCGAAAAATATTGTATAAATAGGTCGGTGATATTATAAAAGTGGATTCTGAGATTGTGGTGTTGATAAGCACGGTCCCACAACAAACAAAACGCAATACATCCCCAGCACACACGCAAGCATACACACATAGGGAGATGACATATGACTAGTAGTTAGCCCCTGATAAGGCAGTTCCTGTGAATTCCTCAAAATTGTATTGAATAATGTTTATGCTTATTGTATTAATCGTATAAATGTATATCTAAGAACTGTAAAGCGATTTAGAGTGGCTTATTTTAGCTAAATAGGGCGCTATATCAAATGTTGTATAATATTATTATTATTATAATAAGTAAAAATAAACTAGTGAACTCCCGGGCCGCCGATATATTTTTTCGCCTGATGTAACTCGTTTACAACAATAAATTTTGTTCAAGTTATCATTTGACTACATCTGACATATTTAACATTTTTTTTATACATATTAGGGATTTGAAATTGAAATTAAGAGTTCCCTGTGAAGTAGCTGAAAACACAAACAAGCTAACGTCGAAAGAGAAACTATTGTATCCCACATGTGACATGTATACAAATGTAGCATAATTTGGTTTAGTATTGTTTAGCGTCCTAACAACAGCTATGGTCATTTAAGGACGGCTTCCGCTGTGTGCATGATGCATGCGTGAAATGTATGCGTGTGTGTTTTAGGAGGCTCCGATATCTTGGTGTTTGTCTCCTTGTGATAGCGCGGAACTAATGCCGACTTTATAATGCTACCTCACTGAAACATACTGCCGAAGACACCCAGCAGAACCAGTCGTCCCACTCCTAAATTGCTGAGCGAATAAGCAGGAGTAGAAACTACCATTTTTACAGACTCTGGTATGTCTCGACCAGGGGACAGAACCAAAACCCTTCCTCACAGGGGCGAACGCTCAACAATAGGCCAAAAGTGAGGCATTGCCAAGGGAGACATTAGGAAGAAGAAAGTTGTTTAGAAAGAAGAGAAAAATATAAGATCCCAAATTTAGTCATCTCTTACGATCATGCAAATGGGGCAACAGCTTTGTTTCAACATATGAATACTAAATCATAATGATGTAGTTACAAATCATAAATATGGAAAAACACAATATTATGCATTTATGCAAATGCATTTCATTACTTACAGTGTATGGTGACGGCAGTAGGCAAAACACTTAAAGCCGTTGAATTTTAAAAAAAATCTGAATTTTATTTTTATTTTTAAACGAAAGGTTTGCTGATTTTCCCACTAAAAGTCTAAAAAGAATCAAATCCCCGTTTGAACTGTTTACTACCTTGGATCCTGTAACTGCCTACTAAGATGTCATATTTGCTATTTATCTGTCTTAGATAACGAAAATGACATGCATTTATTTTACTCGTACACCTATGCAAGGTTTCCAATTGGTTGGACAAAATACAAGAGCAGAATCACATCGCTAGGGCAATGAAAACCTGTACATTTACGGAATGGGCCCTAACACGGTGTCAAAGAAAGGGGAAGAACACGAAAAGGCCCATCAAGGATAAGAATAAAACCAAATGTCAAGTGGTCATCCCGTATATAAAAGGTACATCCAAAATCAGTCAGAGGATATATCGCGGCCATGGCATAGCAACAGCCATGAAGCCCCACAAGGCGTTTCGTAATATCCTAGTACACCCTCAGCATAAAACACCAAAAGAAAACATCTCAAAATGTGTAAATAAAATCGGATGCAAAAACTACGACGCATCGTACATTGGAGAGTTTGGAGGGCGATTCGGGGTCTGCCTTGGTGATCATAAACTTGTATATACGGACGGTTCTGAATTCAAAGAAAAAGTTGTAGCAGCAACCGAATCTTTTTCCTGCCGATTACCAAATAATGCATCCATATACACAGCTGAAGCTACTGCCGTTGGTCTGGCTTTGGATGAAATTGAAAAAAAAAAAAAAATAACAAAGCAATCATTTGTTCCGACTCTTTGTCACTAGCAAAAAGTATTGAAAATCGGAATTTGAACAACGTTCTCATACAAAACATCGTCCTTCGTATTAACAGAATTTTATTGTTTTGCCACCAGATCTTGATTTGGATACCAGGTCATGTCAGAATAAACGGAAATGAGAAGGTAGATAAAGCTGCTATAGCAGCCCTTAACATACAACCGAATTATATATCAAACTGCCTTTTTCTGAATTTAAACCTCCTGTAATTCTATCTTCAAATTTGATTAAAACGAATTGGCAAAATAAATGGTCTGAAGAATTAAACAGCAAGTTATTTGCAATTCAACCTAATGTGGGTTCATGTGCAACAAGTAGAGCAGACCGCAGAGAGGAACTTGTCCACTCGCGACTGCGCATAGGCCATACCTACATCACACATGGTTACATGTTGCGTAAGGAAGACAAGCCTTATTGTCATGCATGTGCTCATCTACTTACAGTCTAGCACTTTATGATTGAATACGCTGATTTCAAACAATTACGTGACAGAGTTTATGATGTACCGTCTATGAAAAGAGTATGCGATACAGTATCTGTGCAGTAAATTACACTCTATTGATCTTAACAATAAAATATGAGCCACTTTGTTAGATAATGATGATTTTTTAATCCTTTACATATTTTAAGTTATTAAGTTTTGGTTTGATGCATTTATTTTCGTGAATGTCTCTTTTTTACAGTATTGTTTGCCCTAAATGACTCAAGTTGTCGATGGGCCGTTAAACAATACAAAAAACAAAACAACACAAAGCCTTGGTGAACAGCGGAAAGATATGGATACCAAAAGAAGGAAGGAAATTCACAAGATTAGAAAGGAAGCAATCGGAGTCCCAGATAAATAAATCGGCAATCACAGACCATGCCACTCAAAAAAACACATGTGATTGACTTGGATAATTCCAAAGTATTGGACATTGGACAGAGAGAGCAATCTGTTCAAGCGGCAGATAAAGGAAGCCATCTGGATACGCCGCAGTGGGCCAGTTCCTAATCGAGATGAGGGGGCTCATAAACTATCAAACATATATGACTAAGTATTAAACAAAGCGTTGCTGAAATCCACACATTTTGGTACATACATAACAACAGTATAATTCATAAGCTTTCAGCGTAGCCGAATCGACATCGATTTATGGACAACTCGTACACATTTTACACCTTTGTGTACATGCGCTTCACTGGTCATTCGCCTGATGAAGGTGACAGATCACAATCTAGTCATAGAAACGTCACATAGAAACACGTATTGGTTGTGTAATGAGAAACTTTTAATAATCCATACTTACCAATCTGAAGAAAAAGTTTAAAAATAGTTGAATGTAGTTTATTGATTTGAACACTTTATACACTTTGTACATGTACGTACATGAACATGAACTTTGAAAGGAATGTGATTTGAAGCCTTCGCTTACATGAAGATGGATATATTAAATCTATTGAAGAGTCAACGGTATGCATTTATTTTCGATAGGGAAAGACGAACCAGCGGTAATGCAGACTCGTAATCTGTCAATTTTGCAGAGCGAATGTGTGGTGTTTGCTTCTAGCATATTCAGATACACAGGGGCAATTTGGTGAATCTTAGTAATATCTTTGGAGGTAAATTATCTTGCAGTGAAATAAAAATATTCAAATCAAAATATCGTTGTTGAAATATTCAGTACTAAGTGAAAATTGAGGGAAACAGTGCTTGCGTCATGCAAAGAAAAAGAAAAAAACTGTCCTCGATTTTTGATAGTTCATCTAAGAACCGTGTGCCCCTCATTTCTCCGTCCTTAACCAACTCGAATGTCTCGACGTCTCTTTTCCTTGAACACCGACATTACCTTACGACAATAATAACATATCATAATCACCAAAACAATTTTACATATGTGTTACGTATTTTACTAAAAAGCTGTCTTTTTTCAATAAAACATTCCAGATTACCCTGCTTACAAAGTTGAATGTCATTGTGAAATCCTTACTCAGGTTTCAATTTTCTATAAAAGACGGCTTCAAATTATGCTGAAAAAAAATAAACGTTCGTAACCCGTTTTATTACAAGACTTAAGTGCCTAACCAGATAGCCTGTTATGGTGTCTGATTTACGATGTTGTTTATATTGTAATGGCTTATGACTTGTTCCTATACTATATGTCTTGTTATTTCAGTTGATTTTAATTTGACCTTACAGACAATCGTTTTACGCGGTAAAATATACGTACGTAAGAGCAGTGCTATATTGACTCTATGCGTTATATCAAAACATACTCAGCTGGAGTTTGCCATCCTGAAGCTATGCTAACAGTTTCTGTCGAAGTTTATGTAATATCCCGGTAAGTGTTGATCGCATGTTTTCAAAGCCTTTGATCAACATAATCCCGTGGGCGTTTCCCCGCAGCGTTTTACCGGTCGTCGGTGAACTTTGGTCAGTTTAACTACGGTAGCTGATGCTTGACATGAAGATATCACGTTTGTTTCGCTAAAGTGATGGTTTGTGCTGTTTAAAATCGATCCCATCGAAGTCTTAACGCAATGTTTTTAAACAGTTGTCGAAGTAAGTTTGATCAACTTCTCTATTCTTTAAACAAACTCTACGGTGCTCCTCTAACAGTCAGGTCATAGGTGTGTTTTCTGTGCATAGTCACTGTCAGGAATTCACAAAACACTGTCAGCTTGATTATTAACAAAAACATCTCTATTTATAATACATGTATACCCGCTGTATCCAACTGCATGTGGTAAAAGTCCACCAAAAGGGGCAACCTGTTTGCCTTGGGTTGCATCCCATGTCGTTGGGAAATGGGACTTCCTAGTGATTGAGTGCTTGGGGTGATGGTTTAATATCCTCCTTAGGCAAAAAACATCACTTTGGCCCAAATCTCATTTAGACGGGTGGTCATATTGACCCGATATGATCAATCGGCTGGTCATGCCGAGCCCTAGAAAAACTATTTCTCATGTTTATCTTTGTTTTCTCAATCTATTTTATCATCTTAGATGATAACCGTGTACCCATTCATATCTATCTATTTTATCTATTTATTTCTCTAGAAGGCGGTGGCTCACGGGTCAATCGAGAGCGTCTTATTACTCTTTTGAGAATAGTATTGATGGATCCCTAGCACTTGCGTGACGGAAAACCTCACCACTAAAGTGTGCCCTTGTTGGACTCCAGGGCGGTAGGGGAGCATCAATAACGAATATGTATTTTCTCTGAACCTGGGCTCCCAAAATAAAAAGGCCCCACCTCATCCATCTAATTCATAATCAGATTCAGAAGACGAAAATAGAACATTTACAAGATTTCTGGTCATTTCTCCAACCGAAAACGAAAACATTTTTTTCAAAACTATCTCCCTTTGTTATTGAAAAAACATCGCGACAGCTGGAACACCACGGTCAGTAAAAACCTTAAAATCTGGTCGTCTCCTAGTTGAGTGCGATAGTCAGCAACAGATCAAATATTTGTTGAAAATAACAAAGTTCTTCTAAATTCCTGTGAGAGTGTCCCCTCATACATATTTGCACTCATCAAAGGGTGTTATCCGTTGCCCAGCGTTGTACGGAGACTCATAGAACAATATTCTCCAGTATTTTGAAGAACATAAACAAATTTCACTCATGTCCGTCGAATTAAAATCAAATGGAACGAATCCCTTGTGAATACAAACACTTTTGTCCTTACATTTGGCACACAAACACTTAAAAAAACAGTCAAAGTAGGCTTTGAAATTGTCAAGGTAGCTGTATTCATACCAAATCCACTTCGGTGCTTCCATTGTCAAGGTTTTGGCCACCACGAAGACAACATCAAACATGACGCAGTATGTGCCTATTGTGGCGTAACGAAAGTCACAGTTTTGACTGTATGGCCAGCTCCGCATGCTGTGCAAACTGCAAAGTAAAACACAAAGCCTTCTCCAGGGACTGTTCTGCCTGGCAAAAGGAAAAAGAAATTCTCAAGGTAAAGTACACAAACAACATCTCCTTTCCGGAAGCGCGTGAGCTTGTGGAGAAAAAGACGGCATCAGGACCGACTTTCTTCCGCTTGTTTAAACCAGCACCGAAATCAGCTGTTGTTTGTGATGCTTGTTCCCAAACAGACTTTGAAACTGTCCAGTCAAAAACACAAACACATTCGGAAAAGCCAAAAACACCAGCTACAGAACAAAACAAATCGCCATCTACATCCGAAAAACCTTCTGAATAAAAATGTAAACAGTCTTAACTAACCGAAAACAAAAACAAAACTGTCTCACAGAAAGAAAAAAAGGTTCGGAGGACGAAATCCAGACCTTCAACAAATTCAGCTCCTCTCCTTGGAGGATATGGATGCTAAGCATTCCATAACAACACAAAGATCCTCTAAGATCGCTATCAAACCCGTGAAGCCACCATAAACATTACCTTCAATCTAAACAAATGTGCACGGTACTTCCTTTTTGTTTTTGATAATGACGAACACAATCATTCAGTGGACCTGTAGAGGTCTTCGACCCAATTTAGATGAAATTCTTCGGCTATCTCGAGAACACAATCCTGAAGTATTCTGTCTTCAGGAAACGCTCATTAAAAGGGAAACTAATGTAAACTTCAAGAAATAATATTGGCCCCGATGGCGACAAGGCAACTGGTGGAGCTGCTATTTTGGTCGATAATCATACCCCTAACAGATCTATACAGCTAAACAATATTTTACAGTGTTTTATATCTCCCACCAAGTTGCAACTTTTCGTATACCGATCTTGACGATCTTCTTTCACAGTTCCCTTCTCCTTTCATTCTATTTTGTGACTTCAACGGTCACAATAGCCATTGGGGTTTCCCGGATACTAATGAAAGGGGGAGAAAATTTGATTTTTTTTTTATTTCAAAACGATCTCTGCCTTTTAAAATATACGGACTTTCAGTCATTTTATACTGATGGTTCGAAAGATGATCATAAAGTTGCCGCTTCGATTGTAGCGAAAGATGCTACTGTTGGATGCCGGCTTCTCAATGATGCGTCAATATTCTCCGCAGAAGCCCATGCTATTTATCTTGGCCTTCAGCACATTAAATCAAATAATGTACCGCAATCAGTTATCTATTCTGATTCTCTATCTGTTCTGCAGAGCCTTCGCAACAAAAAATTGAAGAATATCTCAATTCGAAAAATCTTTACATTAATACATAGTATTACCTCACAATGTCATATAACCAGTGCTGTTTGTAAATTTAGTTTATAATCATGGAGGAGTTGATAGGTAGAGACATGATTTCAACTCATCACGTGCTAGATCAAAGGCTAGGATTCGGTAAAGAGCCCTATGCATAAAAGCTCAGATTAGGATGGGTGATTGTAGGAGAGACATGCCTAGAATGAGTTCATAGGTCAGACACCGTCACCGTTAACAAGACACATGTTCTACAAGATGGTCGCAAATCACAATTTCAACCATGCCCTAATGGCTTTGAGTTGAAGAACAGGCCTCAAACTAGCATCGGTTATGATGTCTTTCAGAGTACACCAGAGGATGATGAGCCAGGCTTATCGAGAGAGGACAGAGAATGTTTAAGGGTTATGGAGGATGGATTCACAAAGTCAACGAATGGAAACTGGAGTGCTCCACTGCCATTCCGTAAAGATCTCCCAGTGTTACCTGACAATTATCACCAAGCTAGACAGAAGGCTGAAAACCTAGAAAAAGGTTTGAAGCGAGAGCCTACTAAACAAGAACACTTTGTCGAGTTCATGGGGAACATATTTGACAACAAACAGAGGAGGCCCAACCCAGGAGAGGAACGATGGTATTTACCAATCTTCGGTATTTACCATCCAAAGAAACCATCAAAAATCCGTGTGGTATTCGACTCCTCCGCAACACACAACAGCATCTCCTTAAATGACGTCCTTCTATCAGGCTCAGATTTAACGAACAACCTGGTTGGAGTGCTGTTGAAATTTCTCAAGGAAAAGATAGCAGTTATTGCTGATGCAGAACAAATGTTCTTCAATTTCGAGGTGCACGAATAATACAGAAACTTGCTTAGCTTTGTTTGGTTCAAAGACAACGACCCTACAAAAGAACTCATTGATTACAGAATGCGTGTTCATGTATTTTGCAATTTACCATGTCGCCACGTATGGACTGCTGAAATCAGTATGCAACCATCAGCAGTGTATGCGACGATGTCTGCGAGTACGTTAAAGAAAACGTTTATGTTGATGACGCTTTAGTGTCACAGCAATGCGAGCAAGACACGGTCAATCTCAAAAAGAAAACACAGGAAAGGGTGAAACAAGGTGGCAATATTCGTCTCCACTAGATTGCTTCTAACAATGCCAATGTTGTCGCAAGCTTCCCGTCCAGCGACTTAGCTAAGAACATGGTTGAGATGGACTTCAGTACAGGTACTCCTAATGTCCTGAGAAGTTTAGGCCTAAGTTGTGATGTCGTTAGAGATGTCTTCACTTATCAGGTTTTGGCAGAAGAAAAACCGTATACCAAAAGAGGGTTACTTTCAACAGTTAACAGCATATTTGACCCCTCGGATTTGTGGCTCCTGTCATATTAGGAGGTAGGAATTTGTTGAGAACCGCAATTCAGAATGGTAACATAGAGTGGGATGAAGCACTTCCAGACAGTCTGAAGACTGAATGGAAGACAAGGAGGAGATCTTTAAACAGTCTGGAGAACATTGAGATTCCACGATCTTTGCAAAAATTGGACTTGACAGCGAGAGCTACACATGTTTTCAGACGCCTACCAAGACGCCATAGGAGCAGTGGCATACATTAAACTGTACGATATAAAAGGACATTCTCGTGTGGGTTATGTTTTAGGCAAGTCAAACATACAATTCCTCGGGTTGAATTGTGTGCTGTTGTTCTTGCTACAGAACTCTCCAACTTTGTCGTGAAGCATTTGCCTGTGGATTCTACATCCTTCTATACAGACAGTCGAGTTATTTAAAGCTATTTCAACAATGAGACGCGTAGATTCTATGTTTATGTCGGCAACCGAGTGAAAAGAATCTGACGATCTTCTTCAAAGGACCAATAGAGTTACGTACCGACAGATTTAAACCCTGCATATCTCGCAACTAGACCAGTGCCTGCAAATTACCTGGCAAATACTGTTTGGATCAAAGGACCTGTATCCTTTTTGGACTCTCAAAATGACTTGCAATTTGACTTAGTTTATCCGAACCTGGATAAGGAAATCCGTCCTCAAGTAGATGTAAGAAAGACAACTGTATCTGAAAGGCTCGGTTCGCAACGATTTGAAAGATTTTCGACCGGGTCATGCGTTACGTCTGCTATCTCGCGGCTAAAGAGAAAAGCTGCTACCTACCACAAACATGATACATGAGGACATTCGCACAGAAGTTGATCTCAAGAAAAAAGCGGAGATATTCATTCTGAAAGAAATTCAAGAGGAGACTTTTTCTCTAGAGTTACAATGTCTGAAGGAGAAGAAACCTCTTCTTAAGGCAAGCAGTTTGATAAATCTTTCACCTACATTATATAAAGATGGCTTTCTTAGGGTTGGAGTTCGACTGAGCAATGCAGTACATCTACACACTGGAGAGAAACACCCCGTAATAATTCCCGGAAAGCATTATATTGCCAATCTGTTAGTGAGGCATTATCATGAACAGATACGACATCAGGGTCGCCATTTTACAGAGGGTACAGTGCGTTCTGCTGGTTACTGGATCAACGGAGGGAAAAGATTCATTAACTCCATTTTACACAGTTGTGCTAACTGTAGAAACCTCAGAGGGCCGATAACTTCAGTCTCAAGTGCCCCAGTAGCACCGTTCGGGTCATGATCTGACTGGATACAATACCGTGCGGGCCTTTACCTGACTGAGCAGAGTACCGTGTGGGTCATAATCTAACTGAGAAGATACCGTTCGGGTCATAATCTGACTGACTTGAACACGGTGCAGGTCAGAAACTGATTGAAAAAAATCCCGTGCGGGTCATAATCTGACTGAACAGAATACAATGTTAGTCATGATCTGACTGAACAGAATACCGTGCAGTTCATGATCTGACAGAACAGAATTCCGGTCGGGTTATGATCTGACTGAGCATAATACCGTGCGGGTCAAAATCTTATTTTATAATTGAGCAGATAATATGCGGGTCATAATCTGACTGACCTGAACACGGTGCAGGTCAGAATCTGGTTACCCTGCTGGTCATGATCTGACTGAACAAAATACCGTGCGGGTCATAATTTGACTATGTAGAATACCGTGCGGGTCATAATCTTATTTCATAATTGAGCAGATAACATGCGGGTCATAATCTTACTGACCTGAACAGGGTGCAGGTCAGAATCTGGTTACCGTGCTGGTCATGATCTGACTGAACAAATTACCGTGCGGGTCATTGATCTGTTTGAGCAGAATACCGTGCGTTCATGACCAGACTGACCAAAATACCGTGTGGGTCATGATCTGACTGGCAAGAATATCATGCGCGTCATGATCTGACTGAACAGGGCACCGTGTCGGTCATAATCTGACTGACCAGAATACCGTTCGGGTCATGATCTGACTGGATACAATACTGTGCGGGCCTTTAACTGACTGAGCAGAGTACCGTGTGTGTCATAATCTGACTGAACAGAATACCATGCGGATCATGATCTGACTGAACAGAATACCGTGCGGGTCATGACTTGACAGATAAGAGTACCGTGTCGGTCATGATCTGACTGACCAAAATACCGTGAAGGTCACGATCTGGCTGGCAAGAATAGCATGCGCGTCATGATCTGACTAAACAAAATACCGTGCGGGCCTTTACCTGACTGAGCAGAGTACCGTGCTGGCCATGATCTGACTGAGCAGATACCGTGCGGGTCATGATCCGACTGACCTGAACACGGTGCAGGTCAGAATCTGATTGAACAAAATACCGTGCGGATCATAATCTGACTGAACAAAGTGCCGTGCCGGTCATGATCTGACTGACCAGAACATAGTGCGGGTCAGAATCTGACTTAACAGAATACAGTGTCAGTCATGATCTGACTGAACAGAATACCGTGCGGGTCATGACCTGACTGAGTAGAGTAATGTGTCGGTCATGATCTGACTGAACATAAGACCGTGCGGGTCATTATCTGACTGAACAAAATACCGTTCAGGGTCATGATCTAACTGGATACAATACCGGTCAGGGTCATGATCTGACTGAATAATATACCGTTCGGGTCATAATCTGAATAACCAGAATACCGTGCGGGTCATGATCTGACTGACAAGAATTTAATGCGGGTCGTGATCTGACTGAACAGAGTACCGTGTCGGTTATGGTCTGACTGACCAGAACACGGTGCTGGTCAGAATCTGACTGATCAGAATACCGTTCGGGTCATAATCTCTCTGACCAAAAAATCGTGCGGGTCATGATCTGACTTGACAGAATACCGTGCGGGTCATAATCTGACGGAGCACAAAACCGTGTGGGTCATGATCTCACTGACCAGAATATCGTGCGGGTCATGATCTGACTGAACATAATGCCATAGGCGCCATGAACTGACCTACCAGAATACCGTGGGGTCATGATATGACTGAACATAATACCGTGCAGGTCATAATCTAACTGAGCAGATACCGTTCAGGTCTAATCTGACTGACCTGAATACGGTACAGGTCAGAATCTGATTGAACAAAGTGCCGTGCGGGTCATAATCTGACAAAGTAGAATACCGTGTGGGTCATAATCTGACTGGGCAGATACCGTGTGGGTCATAATCTGACCGACTTGAACACGGTACAGGCCAGAATCTGATTGAACAGAATACCATGCGGGTCATGACATGACTGAATAGAGTACCGTGTCGGTCATGATCTGACTGAACATAATACCGTTCAGGGTCATGATCTGACTGAATACAATACCATGCGGGTCATGATCTGACTGAACAGAATACCATGCGGGTCATGACATGACTGAATAGAGTACCGTGTCGGTCATGATCTGACTGAACATAATACCGTTCAAGGTCATGATCTGACTGAATACAATACCATGCGGGTCATGATCTGACTGACAAGAACACGGTGCGGGTCATGATCTGACTGAACAGAGTACCGTGTGGTCATGATCTGACTTACCAGAATACCGTGCGGGTCATGATCTGACTGACAAGAATATCATGCGGGTCATGATCTGACTGAACAGAGTATCGTGTGGTCATGATCTGACTGACAAGAATACCGTTCGTGTCATAATCTGACTAACCGAATACCGTGCGGGTCATGATCTGACTGACAAGAATATCATGCGGGTCATGATTTGACTGAACAGAGTACCGTGTGGTCATGATCTGACTGGATATAATACCGTGCGGGCCTTTACCTAACTGAGCCGTGTGGGTCATTATCTCTCTGACCAAAAAAACGTGCGGGTCATAATCTGACTGAACAGAATACCGCGCGCGTTTTTACCTGACTGAGCAGAATACCGTGCGATTCATTGATATAACTGAGCAGAATACCCTGCGGATTATGGTCAAAACAAAACCAAATTGGCCAAAAGAGGGGCAAATTTTTCGCTTATGGGTATGCCAACATGAGAAAAAGGGCAATTATTCCAGTTCGTTATGATATATGATAGTGTACAGAGTGTAAAATTCAAAGATCATACGAAATCAATCTTAGGTATAAAACCTCAGGTTTAATTCGATTTTTAGTGCAGCGATGTCGCTGTGTTCTTCACGGGCGTCTTAATCAGAAATTAAATGATACTATTTTCTGTTCCGCAATTGCTCAGAAATCAATACATTCCCAGTAACTAGATACAAAATGATGGTTACGAGATATCTAGTCATGATATGCAGAACATAATTTACTGTAATATAATGTTGTCTGTTCCGTTATAATGACATCCTAAATTGGCACCACAGGATACGAAGATAATAGATTTAGTCATTATATAGGTGCGTATGGTATAGATATTCTACCCGATGGTGTAGAATTTTGGTTCAAACCGAGGCTTTGCCGAGGATCTGAAAACGAATTCTGCACCACTGTTTTTTTCCTAATCCTTAACCGAAATGTTGGTAAACAGGACATAAAAAAACAAAATGCATAACACTACAATAAATATTGCAATCATTATAGATATTGCTTTCACAACCTAAGGCAATATTTCGAAAGAGCAGGAAAAGTCAGGTGCATCTCATTTTTTTTAAGATCCATGCAACACTTTCAAGCCAAACGTATTCAAATGTTTTGTTTGTTCTTGAGGTGATGTCACTTGCGACAGTTAAATTTTCAGTCCATCGAACGACGTATGACGCGTTTTCAAATGTGATGTCATAATAAACACAGTCACCTGATTGTAACATCATAAATTTACCCGTCACTGAGTGAAATATACCATGCCGGTTTCATGTATCCGATATGGTTGTTCCGCACGGGACACGTGCATCTTTCATAAGCAGCGGTTGTAAAATTAATTATAAACTAGAACTTGTTGATAACAATTTGACGAGCTTTTCGCAGAAGTTTAAATATAGAATACAAAGAGACTGCACATTGTACTATGGATTCATAGTAAACGTTGACCCATATATCATAATACATTGAATATGATGACCTAAACTGAGCTCGTGCTGGCCATAATTTAAGGAGCGGCAGAGGAATAGTTGTATTATTTTGGTTAGTATTTGCTTGGTAGAATTGGAGAAGTACATAATGTAACATGTCTAAACTTTTACCCCTATATAAAAAACTGAAAGTTGACATTTTTAGTAAACAATATGTAAGAAAAAGTTTCCCCTGGCTTATTTATTCATCATATCCAAAGATCAGTTTTGTGCCTCAAATCGTTAATGACATATATTAGTATAGGCTGTTAACCAATCAGAGCTCGTGGCGGCCATGTTGGTATTTTAATTGCTCCAAATACTAACATAAGTTCGTAAAGGCAACCAGAGTAATGCATGTACTGATTTTGCTTAATATTGCACTGGCAGAATTGGAGAAGATCCGTTAATGTTTTTACCCAAAACAGCACATTTGAACTTTGGCCCAATACCGAAAACCGGAAGTTGACATTTTTTGCTAAAATAATATGAGAGAACGTTTGCCCTTGTATATCTCTATAAGATCAACTGTTTGCTTGATATTGTTAACGAAATATATTGGTATAGGCGGTTAACCAATCAGAGCTCGTGGCAGTCATGTTTGAATATCAATAACTCCAAAAATTAACATTAGTTCGTTAGGACCACCAGAGGAATGCAGGTACTAATTTTGATTATTATTGTACTGGCAGAATTAGAGAAGAAGTTCCTAGAATGTTTTTACACAAAACAGCTTTAAACCTTGACCCCAAACCTCAAACCGATATTGGACAGTTTTTGTTAAAACAATATGATAGAAAAAGTTTGCTCTTGCTTATCACAATATCATATTGAAAGATCAATTATGTGCTTAAATTTGTTAACGAAATATATTGGTATAAGCTATTAACAAATCGGAGCCCGTGGCTGCCATCTTGAATCTGTAATCATTCCAAAAAGAAACATAAGTTCGTCAGGCTCTCCAGAGTAATACATTGACCAATTGTTGCTAAGCTTATGCATTGGAATAGACNAAAAAAAAAAAAAAAAAAAAAAAAAAAAAAAAAAATGATAAAGTTGATAGGCTTTGACCCGATAAGGAGAATTTTGATTTGACATTTTTTCTAACAACATTTTATGAGAAAAGGGTAGCCCCAAGCAATATTTGCAAATGATAGCAGTCATAAAATATGCATAATAAACGTTTTTTTCAGTTATGGCGGTTTTAAGATTTTGACATATGACGTCATGGCAGCCATATTAGAATTTTGTCGTACTTGAAAATGTCGCACTAACATCTTTAAACCATGGCCTACAATATACATGAAAGACTTTAGACATATCTGCTACCAATCAAAAGATTCACGAATCTGATGGTGAAAAGCCTTCATAATAAGAAAACACTTTCGACCCCTATGACCTACAACCCTTCTCTCCACTATGAGTCTGCCTCAAAAGTATTACTCTTTGCTTCTTGGTAACAAGGAAAAGGATTGTTCAATATAATCTGCTTTTTTTGTGTGTCTAAACATAAATTAAAGTACTGAGATGACTGAGAAAATGGCAAAATCGCACAAAAATGAAAACGGTGTTTATTTGCACACACTTTTAAGCCTATCATTCAAGCATGCTTCTTGCCAAACATCGTTACCGTGGGATTATTGGTTATTCAGACAAGATGGTTTCAATATTTTTACATATATGACCTCTGTGACCTTGAAAGTCAAGGTTAATCATTTTTATAAACTCGATAGCCAATTACCTGACCATGTTACGTTTCAAATACTAGGACTCTTAACCTTGTAGAACTTTAGAAGAAGTTTTTTGAAGTCGTTACCTTGAAATAGTACAATTTGACCCCTTAATAACTCAAAACTTGACCTGGTCAACTCAAAATCTTTTCTGCCAAAAATATGCGCATTGGTGTTGTCCACATCATACCTGAATATAAAGTGAATCTATCGACCTTTGTGACTTTGATAGTTGATTAAGTTCAACCATTAGTTCAAAACCAATAGCTGATAATCTCAGCATCTTACATATTAAATATCAAGACTCTAGATCTCGTGGAACTCAAGAAGTTTTTAAAAATTTGTTACTCAATATAGTGCATTTGAACTTTGACCCTTACCGAAAACCAGATGTTGACATTTTTTGCTACAACAATATGAAAGAAAAAGTTTGCCCTTGCATAACTCTAAACTATATCCAAAGTTCGTAAGGGCCCCCAGAGGAATACATGTACCAATTGTGGTTAATATTGCAATGGCAGAATTGAAGAAGAAGGATCGTTGAAGTTTGTAAAAATATTGACGGATTTTCAAAAAGTTCAGGCAATAATGAACACGTCATATGACGTTAACGGGAAATGTTTCAGAAACAATAAATATATCAAATTGATTCGATGGCCATTTACTATCGACTACAAAAAGAATTTCAAAACAGGTAAAACACTTTTAAAAATAGGAAAAATAAGAAGAAGAAGAAACAGAACAACAACAATAGGTATTTACACCTGTTGGTGAACAGTCTTAATTATCAGAAGCTTAAACAACGCTTCATGTGCTATTTTACTACCGTACATGGATAATAAAACAACAGAGAAGCACCTACCTACACAAAATAGCTAACCAGAAAGTGAAAAATAAGAGAAATGTATATATATATATAAATTTCCAAAGACCTTTATGGAATGATTTCAATCAAGTGAGGTTGTGGTGGGCTAATACAGAAAGAAGTACGGGTAGTCTATCCTTAATAGGGAGAGTTATCCTTTCCTCTTTCGCTACATATGATCTTATCACTCAATGTTCATCCTATTAACCATGCATTTTATATTAGCAAGACTGTGTAGATAGTGACTGTGTTTTTACACAGGACATGCCCTAAACAATTGTACATGTTCCAATTTAACTAAATAAATACAGCTGAAACTACCTGCAATATGTTAAGCAATGTTTTATTAACCGGTTTTTGAGAACACACTGCTAATTTAATAAACCAATACAATAAATACGATATGTGTATTTTGTCAGAGCTATCTTATCAGGTGCTTAATACATTTTGTATTGTTTCTATTCCGCCAAAGTAAAAACTGCACAGGTACTTAAGTGCACTGGGGACATATTGTTCTGCAGTAAGACAGTGATTATCACGGCGCCTGTTTTTCCAATATTGCTATAGACCCGTACACGTTCGCTGTTCCACCTTGGACGCAAACGCTACGGAAATGCTACACAAGTACTACGCAAACGGTACGCAAGTGCTACACATGTACACACGGTCCATTCGTTTGTGGTGACAAGAACGGGTTAACATAAAAAGCGGAAGCATAAAAAACATCTAAAACGAAACGAATATACCCACAATGACTTGGAAGAAACGTCAGTGAAATGTAAGCTACTAGGAGGCCCATACTAATGTATTAAATCTTGCCATTTTGTTTGGATAATGGAATGACTGCCATACAAACAGAAATGTCTCGTGATTTACAAAGATAAAGGTCAATCATATATTGGTAATATTTTCATGACAAAAGACTTGACGGACGCTATCAAATTAACGCGACACATAAAATAATAAGTTATGGTCAGAAGTATTTCCACCTGCTAACCAAATGAATGACTAATCAATATTGACATTAAGTATACTGGTAAGGTTTTCTTAACAAGAAACATAATAACTTAAAGGCCTAATAATAGAAACAAATATATAGAATTTCAGACTTCTGTGTTACGGATGTAGTACCTCTATGACATTTTGTTTCTATCGTCGTAAACTTTTCCATACATATCCAGTTTGTTCGTAGGAATTTGGACGCCGATAACTTGTTAAATCATAACCACATTCAAATACTGCACATACATTGGAGGTATAACATTTATAATACCAGGTTTTATAGACCTACTCATTTAATTTCATTTATAGATAAACAGTATTTTGTTATACATATTTTATACTTATATTTATGTGAAGCTGTTCACAGTTTCTCTAGTTCCGCATGATAACGTTATTTATGTGAAGGGGAGTAAATGTCATTTTCCTCAAATTTCAAGTTTATGAGTATCTATAATTAAGGAATAGAGAAAATATGTCAGCGGGTGGTCATGTTGCCTTAACAACTTTTATAACGGCCACTGAGACTTTATTCGTGTAACACCTTCAGTTATTTTACCCTAACCAGGGTAAGGTCATTACCACATGGCCAGCTGTTTGTCTGCTATTTATATAACCTGGTATGGGGAACACACAGTAGGCCCGTGGGAGGAGAGTTGTGTATGTTCATGTACATGTAAATTCACAATAACATATTTACAAATTGGCATTTTTGTTTTCGTCTTCAGACTTTTATGATGATTGGAATAATTGTCACGTAATGCGCTTTATAATGATCAACAATTCGTTTCGACAAATAAATCTTCCATAAACTTTACAACCGAGCGTTTCACAAACACTTTTTGAATGGAACATTGTACACACATATGCTACGGAAACGCTACGGAAATGCTATGGAATTGCTACGCAAGTGACACGCAACGAAATGCTACGCAGACCATAGGCTAAAAGTGGAACAGCTAACGTGTACGGGTTTGTACTTCATTTTAATTTTACAGCACATGCACCATAGCAGCTACCAAGACTGTTTGATACAAGATCTGTGTAACACTTTATCTGGACATTGTATGCTACAAAGGCGTCGGAAGAATCCGGACGTCGTCACGGACGATCAGGACCAATATCATACACAGATGTTATTGTTGTTAAAAAAGGGACAATTGATATATACATGTACTACGTCACAGGAAAACTACGACATCAGAACATGATGGTCACAGAATGACATATAGGTATGCTGTGATGCAAATATTTCACTGTTTTCGTTAATATCCGTCGTAAAACTGGGATATCTCAAGATCCATCATATACGCATAAACAACCTAATGGATACATACTAATTATATGCCATTTAGATACCGCAAGATTATTGATACATATTGATATACTATACACATCAATTTTGTTAATGTTATGTTCAATTTTTGTAATACGCAGTTCCTTTCAACCACCATCTTTGTATGTCTGAAATATGATCGGCACCTTCTGGCAAAACATTAATATCTATAACGATCTGTTCCAAAGTTAACATCGAGACCCAGGGTCAGATATGTCACGTGTAACCACAACATGACCACCACGTAACGGGCTGGGGAGATGTCTGGTGTAACAATATACTGTCCTCCTGGTTATACGTCAGGTGGGAAGATGCCCCATTGCACTGAACGAGTTCCTGCAATTTAAGTGGTAAAGTGTTATTATATCAAAAATTCATTAATCATATGTAAAATTCATCCGAGTCTTAACTGTTATAGCTATGCGTCGGTCATTCTTTAATGATTCTGATATTAAACAATAAAGCCTGTATACCATTTTGCCAAAACACAAGACTACACTAAGCTTTAAACGCGACATTGATAGAAACCAGAAACGGAAGGGAAAAGTTCATGAAGCGACAGAAAGTGGGGTGTACAAACTTTACAGTATAAAAGCTGTAAATTGTAAACGTATGCTACGTGTATCACACGTGAACCAATAAAGTAAAATTGAATATGAATGATATGAACATGAAAATAATTTATCTAAAAATATATGTTGATATAGAAAGTGAAAATATCCCACATTTTTTTGCATGCTGAAAATGTCAATTACATTTGAAATAAAAAAAAAAAATACATGTACGAATTTTCTACACGTCTGTCATTTGTTTCACTTTTGTGCGAATGAATATCATTATCCCACATTCATAACAAATTAAGTTAAGATGGCGATAGTTTTAAACATGCTGCCATCCTGCGATTACGGTTGTGTAGCTGCACAGGCTAAATGTCTACGTATTAACGTACCTGTGCTAAGCTGTAAAACGCTTGGTCAATATTGGCGGCAGATTTAGCACTTGTCTCTATTGGTCCTATCATTCCATGGTTCGCAGCAAATGTTTTGGCCTCCTGTATCGTTACCTGTCTTCTGTCAATTAGGTCTGATTTGTTTCCTACAATAAACAAAAACAATACTAAGAGCATGTACAGTTAGTCGACAGAATCATCGTTATACATAATGCTATTTAAAACTCATTACTTTACAATATATCTCAGAGTGATATTGGAGTTCAATATGATAAAATCATATTTGGTTCATTGTTAGTTTGAACTTTTTTCCTCTTTTCTTTGATCAGCGTCTGAGTCATTCAACTTGTGGCAATTATCTAAAGGAAACTTCATACAGCATGCTGCGTTTGGCATTTCCCTTTCAAAGATGAACGTAATACAAACACGTGATTGCACTGTCAAAAATGGAGAGAAAAAAGACGCTTATGCCAAAAATAAATTTTACTGCATCATACAGTGAGGTTGTTTTTACTGGTATATATGATAATTAATGTTTCAAAAGACCAAGAGAAATTTTGGATTCTCATCGAGCAGTTCGAAGGTCATACTAGCACATATGTAAAAACAGGAAACATGAAGAACCAACTTAAAGAGTTCAAGAAAGTTAAATGGTGGATATAATTTACCTTTTGAAAAAAACTTATTACAACCTAAATCTTCAAGATAACTTCCCAGAGTCCATGTTTGCAAATGCAGTTGAAAGTAAATTGCATAACTGGTAAACAAGTCCTGAGGAGCCTAGGTAGGAACTTCAAAATATCCCATCCAGTACAATAATGATAGAAGCTGTCAAAATACACGCAGCCGTCTTATTCCTATCAGTTTGAATAGTATACATAGACAACTAAGGACAAGGCAATCTACTTATTGGCAACGTCTTATGTACCACACTCAAAACTGTTAAGATCCAATATGGCTGCCTGGTGGCTTTCTGAGAAGTGATGATGACCAAGTTAACCTGTCAAAATTAAAGAAGGCTTCCCGACGGCAATCTCAGGTTTCCAATTAGTGTCAAGATATAACATGCACAACGTATTACTAGGCGGAAACAACACGTTAAATTTGAAAACAATAGCGATAACAAGAAATGTTAAAGGCCGGACGGAGACGGATTACAGACGAAAGGCGATTTGAATTGGTCAACATCAGATGATGGTGGGATAAAAATAAAATGAATACAATTAGCAATCATTACGTCTTACATCTTTGATTACCTTCATGCGTTCCTGCATTAAAGCAAAATTACATTTACATTAGTTGCAAAACGACAACAAACGTTACCCATCGGACATCAAACAATAAAGACACTCGGAACACTTACAAACGTTAGCCAGGGGACATCAAACAAACCATACAGACACTCGGAACACCCACAAACGTTAGCCAGGGGACATCGAACAAACCATACAGACACTCGGAACACCCACAAACGTTAGCCAGGGGCAATCAATCAAACCATAAAGACACTCGGAACACCCATAAACGATAGCCAGGGGACATCAAACAAACCATAAAGACACTCGGAACACCCACAAACGTTAGCCAGGGGCAATCAAACAAACCATAAAGACACTCGGAACACCTACAAACGTTAGCCAGGGGACATCAAACAATAAAGACACTCGGAACACCTACAAACGTTAGCCAGGGGACATGAAACAAACCATAAAGACACTCGGAACATCCACAAACGTTAGCCAGGGGACATCAAACAAACCATAAAGACACTCAGAACACCCACAAACGTACATGTGGAAGCGAAATTAAACAAAACAAAAATCGTCATGAACAAAATACAAAAACACGGAGACAAAATAATGTGTTTCGAAGGATTCCTTCACATAAATCGACACTCGCCATGATATATGTCATCTAATCTACGATTTGAAGGTCTACGACACAATAAATATGTCATTAAGCCCAATAGACATCGATATCTCATCAAGGCTAGAATCAGGCCAGGCTGACGACCGTACCGTATAAAAAACCGAGAGAATACAGAAGTGCCAATTCGAATTAAAAATCAATACAACACCAAGGCAATAATATGAGTTATCTAAAATTAATTGAATCCTTTTAAGTGGAAAATCCTGTCTAAAAATGCAACGTTCGGATCCATCAAGACACTTAGAATAGGCTCATGTATGAAATCGACCCCGACATATAAACTTTATAGACAAGGGAAACATTTAATACTAAACTAAAAAGAAAGCAGGAAAAATTAATGTGATCATGTTTGGAACGGCGTTAGTTACTAACGTAACCGTTTTTGGCAAAAGGTAGATTAATATAAAGTTATGAAGCTGAATAAGAAGAATCTCGCTTACCTTACATCACCAGTTATCATGTAATTAAAATTAAAAAGCAAGTGACCATATAGCATCACCCTAGGCCTCTTCATTAATCAGAAGGTCAGAAGTTGTTTAAAGGATTTTGTTTGTTTCCGTTTTTGTTTTCAGTCGATAAAAAAAATATCGAGATGTAGTTAAGATCGACAAGACGGACAGAAAGCCGAGATACCCCAGACGACGCACCGTCTTATAAGGAACATAAGTAACTTGACCCTTGAGGCTAAGTGAGCTAAAAGTTTAAGTTGAAGATTTTTTTTAAAAAAATGGCTCAGTAAAAAATATATCTACATTTGTAAGATATCAGAAATGTTTAACCAATTTGAATATTTATGTCATTTTTAAGTTCCAAAAATATATAACTTTGCATCAACATAAATACGTGCTGCATGTACTTTTCTATCCACGTCTTAATTTTGCTATGGTCAACGAAAATCTAATATGGGAATCCAGAGGCGTTTCAGCGACAATTGTCTTATTTATTTCCACGTAAAAAAAAAGTGCGTAAAAAACGTGACACATAAGGAACAGACATTCCCTGACGCATAAGAGTTAATATTATACGTTTAAGATTTCCTTGATGTTTTGGAGTCCCATGCGTTTGACCTGCCTGTAAAACAGAATAGCGCCTAAGCATTATCGTACTGATGTACGTGGTGTTTGATATATATGGTGTCTGACTTACATGGTGCTTATCTTGTGAATGATTTAAAACATGTTTTTTTTATTGATATATATTTTTTATGATGAGGGCGATACTTACCGACAAGTAAGTTAACAGGAGAATCGCCACACAACCTATTCACGTCCATAAGCCAACGTTCAGCTACCTCCAGGGACGTTCGGTTCGTGATGTCGTAAACAAGCACAATCCCGTGGGCATTTCGGAAGTAACTTGTCGTGATCGATCTAAACCTTTCCTGGCCGGAAGTGTCCCAAATCTGGAGCTGGTTGGGAAACAAACATAGTATAGGTCTCATTAAACTACCATCTCATTGAAATGTCATGGCCACTATCATATCCCTAAGCAGTGCAGGCGAACACAAGATTATTTTAACTGACGATACCTGTTGTCGGTTAGTAACCGAATGTGATACTATACTAGCGGGAAAAAGAAACTGTGCATGCGGAGAATTCTCAAAGAACATGTATTACCAACTGTATATACATGAAAATTCACACACATGACCGAGTATGACACATACACACTATCCGTGTGTCATTGACAGTCTTTCCCGTGCAGTTTGCTCTCTATAGGCGTTGACCAGTTTGCAAGTTTTTCTCGTCCAGCCATCCAATTCAACAATGAAAGTTTATTTTTCAACTATTGGGTCACTCTGTAGAGGCCAGTGAACAGTAAAAACAGCATTATAACGTTTTAATTTTTGATAAATGCTATGCCGAGGATGAATGAAAATGACCGCCTCCGGATTATTGTTATGCTTCAAGCTGGTATGGGCCAAGCCGTTGTCTCTACACGTTTTCATGTCCATCGAAACACAATCCGGGATTTGTGGAGACGTCATCAACAGTTTGGCCACGTCGGCGATCGACCTCGTGTGGGACGTCCAAGTGTGACATAACGTCAACAGGACAACCATATTCGACTTGTCCATTTGAGAAATCGCTTCCAAACGGCAAGTTTGACTGCACGGACAATCCCTGGGTTGCTACCAATAAGCCCGAGATCTATACGGAAATGATTGCGTGAACTAGCTATTCGTACGCGACGTCCTGCCGTCCAGTTCTTCTGCCACGTCATCGTGTAGCACGTCTGGACTGGTGCAGAAGGCATCTGCGATTTACTCAACGGGATTGGGCAGGCATTTTGTTCACGGACGAGTCGCGAGTCCACCTGGATAGTAGTGACGGCCGTTCCAGAGTGTATCGTTGCTTTGGAGAAAGTTTCCGTGACGCGTGTGTGGAACAACGACGTTTTTTCGGCGGAGGCAGCGTTATGATTTGGGGCGGCATCACAGCCAACGGGAGAACGCCTCTGGTGGTTGTTAACGGAAATTTGAACGCGCTACGTTACCGTGACGAGATTACCGGACCCACGTCGTTCCATTCGTGCAAGGGCAGCAACGTCACATTACGCTACAGCAGGACAACGCCAGGCCACACACAGCTTGTGTCGCTATGGACTTTCTGGCCCAGCAGAACATTGAGGTGTTGCCCTGGCCTGCTGTATCCCCGATCTGTCGCCCATTGAACACGTCTGGGATGAAATGAAGCGCAGATTACGGACATTGCCTAATCAAGAAGTGACGTTAGCTGATTAGCCTGCAGCGTTGGTACAAATTTGGAATGCCATCCCACAAGCATTCTTAAACCGTCTGATAGGCTCCATGCGTTGACGTTGCCAGACTTGCATTCGGGCAAACGGTGGACATACAAAGTATTAACTTTGTGAACTCAATATTGACCCCTGCTGTGTTAACGTCACTCCTGAGCGGAACTTATTGATTCCATAACATGGAAAATGGAATGCAACTGTTGATAAATAACAAACAAATTGTCCCTGAAAACCTTGTTGTTCTACGTCATACACATTTATTTTTATCACACATTTTAGGCATGCACAGTTTCTTTTTTTCCGCTAGTATATATGTAGGATTTGCATACATGTACATGGTTTTAGTACTACCTCGCTAACACGGTTTCGTCGTTGGAAAGCGTAGATTGGTTATATTTTTACTGAAAGCTTAACTGATTTAAAATGCATAAGATGAAGAAATGGAAATTAACAGATCGCGATGGTGATTAATGCCCTTTATTTGACTATCACTGTTTCCATGAATGTTTCTTTATTCTTATTTTCATGAGAGGTGCAGCTTAGGTCCATCGGGGTGGTTGATACTTTCGTTTAACGACAAATTTCGAAGAAACCTCACAACAGCATCAATCGTTGGAAACAGTCGTCGAAGAATAGACGTGTAATTAAGTTATACGGCAGTTTTAAATGTCATCGAAGCCACACTACTGCTCATTCTATGGACACGGTGTTCCAACGGTAATTGATTTTGCGAATTCCTGCAGCGGTAATTATGAGTTCAGTTAACAAGCAAGTGCAGTGTCCTCTTGTTTAAAGATGAACCATAAAGACATTAAATCCCCTAATAGTGGTATATCATAGCAAGGTATGGGCCCTATATCGTGGTATAATAATAAAATCATATGAAATCCTATGTACGCACAAAACAATAGAAAATGATATTAAACAAGAGGCCCATGGGCCTTAACGGTCACCTGATATATTTATACAGAGAGTTGGTTTTTGTTTTTAACATGAACAGAAGTATTATTCAAAGTGACAAAAAAACAATTAAGCCACCTTATTCAATATCTAGCATGCAGATTTAAGACTGAAAAGTATTTGAAACTAGCACCTCTGATTCTAAACAAGGAAAATAAAGAAATTTTTAGCACACAGACTCCAATTGGCCCCACCCTACAGCCCTTGGGGGTAGGGATGGCTCAAATTTTTCAAAGTATCAAACTGTCAACTTAGGTTTATAATTCCAATCAAGTTATCAACATGTAATATTCAAAGTATCATTTGCCATTATAAACCATAACAAATGTTGCCCCTCCTCCTTCCCCAGGGGTAAACGTGAGACCCTAGGGTCATAAAACTCACAATTTTGGTAGAGCACATTAAGACCCTTCCATCTATGAAGAGTATTTGATTCTACCATATCTGGGTCTTGAGAAGAAGATTTTTGAAATTTTAGTCAATTCAACCCTTTTTGGCCCCGCCCCTCAGGCCCCTGGGGGTCAGTCAGGGCTGATGTGTGCATACAATCCAATACTGATAATGCTAACCCAAATTGAATTACTTCCAAAGGCAATTAAACAAATGTTGGTCCAAAATGTGATTTCCCTATATAAACTATAGTAAAGTGTACCCCCTTCCCAGGGGGGAACGTGAGACCCCCGGGTCATGAAATTCACAATTTTGGTAAAGCACCTTAAGACCCTTCCATCTATGAAGAGTTTTTGATTCTACCATATCTGTGTCTTGAGAAGAGGATTTTTGAAATTTCAGTCAATTCGACCCTGTTTGGCCCCACCCATCAGCCCCGGGGGCGGGGGGGTCAGTCAGGGCTGATATGCCTCTTTCTCAGGTAACCTAAAAACATGTTATTGAGTTGATATATCATTTATTGGTATTACCTTTTGTGGAATTGTTCCAGCCGTGTACGATTATCATACTTTGATTCGTTCTAAAGTGCCAATTCGATTACACTGCAATCGTTTTTCTTGAGAAAGTGACACTACTTGAATTCGACTTAGATTTGCATGACGGGTATCGTTGATGAAGCAGAAGACCCTTACTCGTTAGGAATATCTTGTTTATTATTCCTTCACTTCGTTTCCAAGTGTATCTAAGTGAGATATTTCAGTATTATTTTGTGACCTAGTGTAATGATTTTGAGATCAAATTATGGTATTCTTAACACTTCTGTACTATCTGTTTTTATCTTTAAGGATGCATTGGGGTGTTTTATAGTATCACATAACCACGACATCTGAATGTGTGCTGTTGCCGACCTACCATAGGGAAGGAAGGCGATGCATGCCAATAGCATAACATGTTAATTGATGGCTAAACTTGCCACTTTTAAAGCTGGCGATCCCATCTTTTGATAAATATATTGTAAAGTTTCGTGTGTTTGCTACCATGTGAACAGTAAGGTAAGCGGTAGCAGCAGCAGCAGCAACTCTCCAATCTGAGCAGGAATGCTCAGTTATCATGATATATTAGTTCCTATTAACACCAGTGATATACCCACCAAAACATTTCGATTGGTGCGCTACATATGTAGCGATACAGAAGGACAATTCAGTGGTTTATGGCAAGTCATGATTCCGATTTACACATGCGTCACAAAAGCTTCGTCATTCTACGTAGAAGAGATCACAACTGATAGGGATCTTTCTCGTTTTCTTTCTTTCGTGTTTACTTTCCTCCCTTCCTATCTACTTTCTCTATGTCCTACTGACCCTTGCTGAGAACTTTAAACTCCAAACAAACCAATACAAGAAATAAAGCCAGACAAAACATTTCCCTAAGTTATGGTGCTGGATAGGTTTGATTTTAAATCACGTGGACATGTTTTTTCCTGCAAAGAATATCTCTTCATCAGCTTGTAAAACTTCATACGTATTGTACAATGCACCTTACTTTCTATAGGGAAGAAAGCTGATACTGATTTAAAATGCTTTCCGTTGATCAAATTTTATATTTACTCATCGTGTTATCGTCCGTCTGCTAATTTCTGATTGTATCGGAACCGCAACATCTTACTGTTGTCTTTTGTCCACAAGCAACCGCAAGTTGGGGTTCTAGTTCTCCATACTAAGAAGTGCATGGTGTGGATTGACAGACGTATAAGACGAGTTTTGTTTCTTTACATTTAAGTGCATCTTGGGTAAGTCATCAGTATGTTCATGTTCGTTTCCGTGTCTATACGTCAAACAGATTTGTGACGGAAAACCAGCGAGCAATTTTATCCTGTTGCTTCTTTTTACAAACTAATTATAAACTCCAGACTACTTATCAATCAGTGAAGCCATGATGCACGTTTCGACAGTCACTGCCTGAATTCAGAGGTCACGTTACAGTAATATTAGATTCATATATTATTTTTTATGGTTTATTCGTCCAAAATTTCCCATATTATATCCGACAATGACGTAGCGTCAATAACATTATAAACGCATGACATCGCTCGCCCTTGATTTACAAAACCGATCGTGACTAGTTTTGCTTGTTTATTAGATTCTGAATATATCATTCACAAGTATCGTGACTTATTAACGTTTATTATAACCGTTCGTATGAACATATATAGTAAGAACCTATATTATTTGTATTTGTTTGAGATCTTTCTGCGGTTATAAAAGTATGTATTGATCGACAGCTCTTGTCCACTTATGAAGCTAGTAATTTCACGTCCAGTAACAACGTGGCTGTATGAGTATGTGAATAGCAACATCAGGACTGTTTCCTCTAACCCAGACATTGAATATGTCACATAATTGTAAACATTACCTGACTAAGCAATGTTATTGAGAACTGACAGCATACTAGTATGCTATGTATACAAGGGTAAGGCGTATCTTTACAAAATATTTTTTGTTCTGCTTTTGATATTTAGCCATCAAAAATCAGTCTAATAACATAATAGTTACAACAGTATAAACAATCCTATAACAGTGTAATAAAGAGTACATAACATTATGACACAATTACATAAGAGTATAATAATAATTATAAAACAGTATAACATTAATTACATACCAGTATAATAATAATTATAAAACAGTATAACATTAATTACATACCAGTATAACAATAATTGCATTTAAGTATATATAACGATTACTGTTTTATAATTACATAACAGTAGGACATAATTAGATAACAGTTTATATATTGATCACATTTAAGTATATTAAAAATTACATAACAATATGATAATAAGTACATAGCAGTATAATAACGATTACTGTTTTATAATTACATAACAGTAGGATAACAATAGTCATCCAATAACAGTGTACGTAATAACAGTCCCATAGCAGCCTAGTTACAATTATATAACAGTGTACGTAATAACAGTCCCATAGCAGCCTATAGCTAGTTACAATTATATAACAGTGTACGTAATAACAGTCCCATAGCAGCCTAGTTACAAGTATATAACAGTGTACTTAATAACAGTCCCATAGCAGCCTTGTTACAATTATATAACAGTGTACTTAATAACAGTCCCATAGCAGCCTAGTTACAATTATATAACAGTGTACGTAATAACAGTCCCATAGCAGCCTAGTTACAATTATATAACAGTATACTAACAATCTCAGCAATTTATGAGTGGGACGACTGGTTTGCCCGTCGTCAGTATAATGTGACCAGGTGGTGTGTCCTGCTGTGTGTCTTCGGCAGTATGTTTCAGTGATGTAGCACTATAAAGTCGGCATCAGTGCCGCGCTATCACAAGGAGACAAACACGAACATATCTCAGCCTCCCAAACCAAACCCTGATAATATTCCAGTGATGTCTGACAACATACAGTTTAACACTAGTCTCAAAATATTCTAATGACAGCCCAAAACTGGGCTGTCTTATGTCGTGCACACTCGTAACAGTCACATGACGGTCTATTAAAAGTTTAATGTTAATCATTTAAGTGATGGTTTAATGAAAGTTTTATAAAAAATAAATATAAATAATTGACTTGTCAAATGACAGTCTACTTATTTTAAAAGCATCTGAATTGCTGATACGTTTTTTTAAGTTTATTATTTTCCAAACAGGAAGCATCACTGAAAGTTGAGTGAAGGGTGCCTTTTTATATAAATAGTGTTTTGATATCTCCATTTTGTACTTTCGTTTTAAAAGTGTTTTGCGCAGCGTATATACAAAATTTAACTGGATTAGCTAAACGTACTTTGGGTAGTATAGCATGTCTTTAACTACACAGTCAAGATATCTTGTGAATGAATGTAACTCGTGTACAGGCCTACTTGATTTTTAATGACCAATTACGTAATAACCATTGGAAATATACAGTAATGTACATGTACATATATCAGTGAATGTTGATTACACATAGTTGACACTATCTGAAAGGATAGAACTGGTTTGGGTGAATCGGTGTAGGACCCTTTATAGAAATACGCATGCTTATGTCGTGTATACAAACACACACATACACACACATGTGTCGATCGACCATATTACCTTGACTTGCTTGTTGTCAATGTCTAGTGTCCTAATGGCGAAGTCGACCCCTATAGTTGTCCTGTACGTGTCATCAAACGCACCATCGCGGAACCTCCTCACTATACTTGTTTTTCCCACGTTGATGTCTCCGATCAGAATGATTTTATATAAATAGTCACAATCCGCCATTACAATGACAGGGTATTTAAATGAGTACTTCGATCAATCCGGAAGCTACTGATACATTCTGCATTACCGTGATGTAAACAAATGCGAGTTGTCTCCCTTGATATTTATATTTTTAGATATGTGTCATAGCGATGTGATGTATATATATGCGTAATAGGGGTTTCCATGTTATATATTATATAGGCCTTGTGAAAGTTAACTTTATACGGTTTAGGCACAGGGGCACGTTACAAATGTCTGAAATACACACATATGCTATACTGATATGGGTCACAACACACATAAACTTGTAACGTGCCCCTGTGGTTTAGGTACATTCACCCTGCCCACAACCGTTCTTTAATTTATGTCTTCCGACAATAATGCTTACGTATGTGAAAAAAATACATATGATGAGGAACGATCATGAAACAGGAGCCTTGCAACATGGTAGATCAGTAACTAATTAAACGTTTGTATACAAATTGGTTACTTTGGGCAGCAGTTATTCATCCGATATATAGATGTTACATCGATTTACATTTATTTAAGGTTCCAAGAATATTGGTTATGCAAGATTTGAATTCCGGATTGCTTTCGGATATCATAAACATAATATTTCCTGCGAAAAATATGTTTAGGGTTTTGCGTAGATTTATTTAATATGTATTCATTTATCTTGATATTGCCGTCGGTGACACAGATGACACATTAACCATTCTGGCATGGCTTTATTTTATTTGTACGGTATCTTTGCACTAGGCTTCTTCTAATTATTCCTTTGTTCGTATTTATTTATTTCTCTGCAAGTGTCACCAATATTGAGTTCGAATGGCGTCACTGAGCTCTGTTAATCGATATGCGCAGTGTCCACTTCTGATTTTGAGTGCGCAATACTCGAATATTGGTGTCAGCTTATCCAATAATAAGTTTTGAATATGCAAAAGAAATCCGATAATTCAAATATTATACATATAGCCAAAATTAAAACAGACTGTGATGGTATATATTGTTCTTGCACGAAATATTTTTTAAGGCAATTCTGGTAATTTCACTTATTGCTGTGGAATATTTACATGTACTTTTTACTCTGGAATAGTTTGTAACAGAACAATTAACATTTGTCCTGCTTCTTTTTCCATTTCCTTGTTTGATGGCAGTAGATTGGTGACCTGTTGTTCACAGTAAGTTGGTCCTTATACGCCTGCTTTATACAGTCTAGTGACAGCAGTCCCTCTCACAGTGTGGCTAAGAATGCACATCGACAGGAACATCTGTATGTAAACAATTTGGTAATGTGGGCCCTAAAGGCGTGTGAGTACACTGCTTCACACTTTACATTTTCTTAAATAAGGAAATTGAAACGTTACGAAATCTGTGTTTTACATGTTATTGTTGTACATTTATTTAAAAAAAAATAAGACAGGAGTATTACCTAAATCTAACATAAGTACGTATCATTACATTTCCTCTTTACCGTCCGGAGATTGGCTACGATCAATCCGGATTGACCTTATCTGTGTTATACAAATGTACTGAAATAACGCTTTAAAACTTGTATAACGACAAACATACATTGTCACTGTGAATCTGTGAGGTTGTGCTGGATTTACATATGCACGGGTTTGTTAGGGGGTTAAGACAAGGATGTCCTTTTGTATTGGTTTAAGATACATCTTCTAAGTGAATTGAATAAACATGGGACCTTAACATAGTACAGCTGAGAGTTAAGGTACCCTCTTACGGCCCCCAAGCTCCTGTCTTTCTCTGAAGGCAAACATAAACCCTACAGTACAGAGCAGAAGTTACGCAGCTCTTAGGTTGTGTCTGTATCTAGGATTCCACATGTCATAATTCACCATATTCTTCAAAATAAATAACAGATGATTTGCAATGTTCATTACAATTCTTTGTCTGGGTAACAGTTTTATTTAAAAGTCAATAGCCTACGCAAGCCTTCAAAATTTTCTCCGGATGATCATAAAGGTTTATATTTCGCTTTTTTCCCCACGAAGGTAATATTGAATACCAATGATAATTTCAATGAATTCCACGACACTCTGATTCAGTTTCCATGTGCATGTTATAAACCTCTCTAAATTGACATCAAAGTCGTCAGCAGGCATAAATAAAGGGTCTTCACGTTCTGACTTTTGTAACGATAATCTCCCCACGCCTCGGAAAGTCGTACAGTCCAATCAGACTTAGGATGCAAAACCCTTCAGTAGACTTTAAATTTTATCAGCATTCAAAGTTCGGAATCGGGGATTGATATTTTCTTTCTCCACACAAGTTGTATGATGCCAAGTTTTATATATGAGAAACATCTAAAAATGTGGAATATCTGTATTATTCCACAGTTTTCGGTGTTTACTCTAAACTAATTTTACAATGATATACATAACTCGCAATAGGGTTGTTCCGTTGGGCTTATCCAAGTACTAATTGCAAATGTGATCGTACCTTACAAAGTAAGTCGATTTTGTGTATTTATTTCTAATTGTAAGTATAGTACTAGTATAGACGCAGTCCGAAAGTGAACTCAGTTTAATTTGGAATTAATAAGTATCTTAAAATTCACATTTCATTTGATAGTGCACTTGGGAGTCTTTATACTTTGATCCGATCACAAAAACGTCTCAGGGCCTCACATTATCGATAGTATTTAGATCGTGATTTACTACATGCTCAACTAGACCATATCTGTTTAGAGGTGTAGACCATGAGATGTAGAATTGGTAGGTGTATCATATTGGTCAATAGTGACGATCAATTTGACCTACGGGCTTTGGTTATTTGTATATTGACCTTTGATGTAACTTTCTATTGTTATCAGATGTTCATATGAAATTTATACCATATTTATTGATATTGATATTATCAAGTATCTTATCTATATCTAGTGATATATTTAATGACCTGGTGTACCCATATCGATTGATATTGATGATTGATTTCACCTTCGACATTGGGACATGAAATAAACTACGGGAGAATATCTTTCACTGTCACTCTCGGGTTTTTCTTTAGTGTTACACTATTTACTCAGTGTTATTTGTTATTAAAGTATGTAAAATGCAGTATTGATATCGTTAATGTTATTGTTTTATGTTGTTGTGTTGTATAATGAAAAGTAAATCAACTGATACTGTTCTTCTGGAGTATCCAGGTAATTACTTTTTTCGAGAAAACTATAAGGAAATGCTTCAAATGTCCGGAATGGTGACATTTATCATTTCAAATGACAATACTCACTACCTGGTAATCAGTACAGTAAACCTATCAGGTTAAAGTTGTATCAATATTCAAGGCTGTTCATCTACACAAAAATATTCTCAGAGAAAGTGTATGTTTTCAGATAAAAACTGTTTGAAACAATTTCAATCTGGCCATGGTTTTTAGTGTCCATTATGCACCATTAATGAATCACTTAGTCCATTTTTTAAGAAAAAATATGGTTCCTTACATTTCCTACGCTGACATCAGCCCGGATGAAACGCCTTTAAACAATGTATAAAATGATACATTCTTAACGGCCCATTAGCTCAATATTACACATGGTCATTCTTTAGAGACACGGAAAGCTGTAGAACAGTATTGAAAATTATGGTAATTGATGCACCAGATACATTACTTTTCTTATTATTAGCTATTGCCTAGACACAAGATGCAAAGCACTTCCGATCCCGCGGGGTCCCCAATTAGTCAATACATTGTATAAGCATATAGCGAAAATTGCTCCCCCAACGTGTCCAATGAAAAATCAGAGGCCCAGAAGGCATGTATCGCTCATCTGGATAATAAAGCAACTATGGGAAATTATCATTATTACATAAAATCCTTCAAATGGTACACAAGGAGTAAGATTTAAACTAGAATTTCCCTATTGGGCCCTGTAACTCTCAGCACCCAGAGGGGCCTCACACTTCGCTTATAAAAAATTGAGTTTCCATGGCCCAATGATGCTCCAGACAAAATTATGATAAAATCCCTAATCCTAATGGTAGAAGAAGGATTTTAAAGGTTTTACCTATACAAAATTGAGTCCTCTTTGCCCAATGATGCTCCAGACCAAATTAGGATAAAATCCCTTAATCCCTACGGTAGAAAAAGGATTTCAAATGTTCACATTAAAGGTTTACCTCTATCCCCCGTCCCCCCCACCCACCTTTACCGCTATTTCCACTAGTTCCGCCCCACCATCACCACCATTTATACAAAATTGAGAGCCCTTGGCCTAAGGATGCTTCGGGCCAAATTTATTCAAAATCTACTGGGCCGTTCAGGACTAGTAGTGTTTTTAAATAAAGTTGACGGACGGATGGACGACGGACGCTGCGTCTTCGGACCAGGTGAGCTAAAAATGAATAACGAAACGCAACATTCCGCTCAATGTTTTATTATACACCACCAATATTAAAGTAGTCAATGAAAAGTAATGGAGACCAGCTCATTCACACCTTATCATCCAGGAGAATTTTTATTAAATCACATGCATTCAAGATAAAGTCCGAGTACCAGAAAAGCGCGATTTCCATGGAAATTATTTAACCTATTAATTTGAAAATCAATTTTAGGAGTTCTATACCTATTTACATGTATACATTATGGAGAACAGGTCGTAGTATAACCTTTCAGTGACGTATCAATTCATAGGAAAGTGCAGGTGTCCTTCCATAGTGTTTTGATTTGCATAACGCAAAATTAGTCCTGACTGGATATCGGTTAATTGATCAAATAAATCGTAACTATTGATACACTGTAACCGTAACGATTGGTACATTTTGTGTTGTATTACTAAAACTACTAAACTAATCACAACTGACTAAAAACAACCGATACTGGCACCACTCAGAAATAAATATTTGTATTTCTTTCTTAGTTTTCATGTTCTCCTTTCCTCCGATAGCATTAATAATAAACTGATTGACAGGTCTTTTTTGCATTTTTTACCTGTTTATCACATAATAAACAATGACAATAAATTGACATTACACATAGGCAAATTATTATGAAATTGTCATATTTAAAATAAAGCCTTCAAAGCAATATGTGTTTCTTTAAAAATGGTACACTAAAGAGTGTACCAAGATAGTGTAATTGGTGTACAAAGGCAGTGTAATTGGTGTACAAAGGTAGTGTAATTGGTGTACAAAGGTAGTGTAATTGGTGTACAAACAGGAAATAAGGAGCTACGTATACCAAGTCCAAAGGTAAGAAAGCATGATTTCATAGGAAAGATTGAGGCGAGATTAGAAACCGCGCCGGGCCAGAAGGATATGTGAAATTTATCTGTTTTTCGCCAGGCAAACATCCAGACAAAACCAATGTTAAAACACTGAAATTTTGGACATGTTTGTTCTTTTTTCCCATAAAAGTTCTTGAAAAGTTCGGCTGCCAGAGCCAGATAAAGAAAGTTATAATTTCCATGATTATAACACAAACATTATGTTACGTTACCTTTCATTTCTTTAAAATAAGCACCAAATTTTAAGAAAATATTCAAACATAACACGAAAAACATTATATCCTACTATAACAAAGTAACAAAATGATGGGGGGGGGGGGGGGGGGGGGAAGAGATTTTTTTTCTGAAACTTAGTTGTAACAAACACAAAATATCAGTGTTTACCTAGAAAGATGTATGTACCAATATTGAATCTGTATTACAACATGTTCAGTGCAATGCATAAATAATACAATGCGTAAATAAAGCTGTGGTATTTATATCTCCCTCCCTTTTCTTCTGTTTTCGATAATAGAAGGCCGTGACACTTAAACTAAAAACAAAAATTACTCTACAGTAAATAAAAATACAAACAATATTATCATCAGTTGCACTACTACATGTACAATATGACCTGAGCTCAATATACACACATGTATGCGATATGAATAATAACCCAAAACTTCTAAATAAACTAGAAATACAGAAATATAGTGTAGAGTTGTAATTTTGTACAGTATTAGTGATATTAGATCTCCATAAATTGTACAGCATTACAATAAATCTAACTCTCCATATACTGTACTGTTTACAATAACTCTAAATCTCTATACATTGAACAGGTTAAATACATGTAGATTGTACAATATTAGAATTGGGTTGAATTTTTCTAGCTTTGCAAAGTATTACGGAAATTTGTAAATCCCTGTAAATTGTATAGTATTACATTACAATTTAATCTCTGTATATCGTACTATATTAAAGCAGGATTCAATCACTGTAACTTGCATATTGTTACAAAAAGATTAATACATGTGGATTGTAGAGTATTACAGTAAGATTTAATCTTTGTAAATTGTACAATTTTACAGAATCGTTAAAATCCTGTAAATTGTACAGTATGACGGAACGAATAAAAATTCTGTTAACTGTACATTTTACACAGAGAATCTCTAAATTTCGCAGTATTTCAGTACGATTAATTATCTCTAGACTGCACTACAGTACTACAGTAAGATAAAACATATTTAATTAGCACACTATTGCAGCAAGATTACATCTCTGTAGATTGTATTGTTGCAATAAGATTACATATATCTAGTATAACAGCAAGATAAAATCTCTGTGGATTGTACAATACTACAGCATATTTACATAAATAACTGTATAGCACCAGATGCAAGTGGAAAAAGAAAATCATTAGTTTCCGATGTCAAAAACGCATTTGGAATAACTTTCAAATAAAAAAAAAGAACAAGTACATAAATCACTATGGAGGTAACTCATGGAAACATTTGGTTATTCATAAATAATGTCTTTCGTGAATTGGAAGATATCCTTATATTTGACGAACAGTGATTTGTTGTAAAATTTGTACCGATTCCTGTTATCTATATAGAATAAACATGACAAGTCTGATTTACTTTATCGAAGATATGAAACAAAATGAGACCAATAATAATAAATCTAATTTATATGGAAGCGTACCCTATCAAACGATGTCAAATTATTGGTGAATGCGATACCCTTCAAACCCTGGATATATAGACAATGCAATGCAAGTCCGCGTACAATATACTGTCATGGCAATATACAACGATATGAGCAATACAGGTCCCAATAATAAACAATACACTGGCTTATATGTGCGTCTCCTATGATGTATATGTCTCCAATTAAAGTCATAGATATCAATCTGAGATCACCATATAAAGCCACCGTTAGCGTAGCACAATATACAACATTATGGTTTTTTTATAATATTTTCTTACTTACTGGCTCGAAAAATTAAAAATAAATAAAAACAGATCACAATGTCAACACACAAGGACAATATCAAGAAGACAAGGGGAAGTGACGATACATCAAAACAAAATACAACATTATGAACCCACAAATAAACCAGAGGCGAAACCAGATGTTACAGAGAACAAGCTTTCCTGCACCACTCGTTACCCGGGATGCCTCATTATATCTAGGAAATATGTTGATTACCAAAGACCTAACACAATGGACAAGACTCTATCACAATAGACATCCCCGTTTTGTAACTGGCATTTAGCTAAGGTACAGTGGTGCATATCTGATAGAAAAACCTGGCTTAGTAGAAGTTTACTTTTTCCTGTTTCTGTAAAAGAAAAGTTAAAATCAAAGTTCCCTCGCATATATAATAATATATCCCATGATGATATGACTCCGTGTAAACTATGACTTCACCGTCTGTCCCTTGTTGTACTTCTTTCCATTCATAGTCTTCATATAAAACAATCACGTCAGTATTATTGTTTTACACGTAAACATATGCCAACTTGCCTTGTTTTCAACTACCTGATTTATTTTTAATAATGCTGTATCAATATACACCAGAATAGAATACATTAGTTAATGTTAACATATATTCTTCCACTTCAGTGGTGAAGAGACGTATCTTACTGCTGAATAGTACTTCTATTTGGCAAATGATATGAACATAATTGTTCTATCGCCTAATAAAGCCTTAAATCATCCTCGTAAATTCTAACAAGCATGCTGGGTGTGTTCAATCCTGAACACATCCGCGTTAACCTGACCTAGCAGCTTTGGTTCGCTGGCTCATTTGGTGTAACGTACGAGGCGTCCTTCATTTATTTCTTCTTATATTATATTATCAAACGTCAAATATTCCATCATTATACACACACATACACACATTATAACAATGATAATGTTTCAATTATACAACAGCCAATAATATAAGACATGTATTGTGTTTGAAGAAAAAAAAGAGAAGAAAAGTGAATTTTGTATTAAAATACATTGTACTAAATTCACTTGACTTACGAAGTTTAAAGAGTAAAATATCAGAAATAAAATTGGTATCTTTCCTTCGATTACTTTACTTTTATTCTTTAGACAAACATGTACTAGTAACTAGCCATTATATTTTACCATATGGCAGACGTTTTACGTAATGTGGCTAATATCTACATCATTGCAGAGAACGCTATAAATCCTTAGAATTTTAGAAGAGTTAACTTGGTCTTGGAAGTTGTTGTTTGTTTATAAACATTGGTGGAGAGTTAGTGGTGTATTCATCTGTTTTGAATCAGTTATGAATTTTGTTTATTCCATAGGTTTTGAAAGAGAATATCTTACCCGTGATTACTTTATTGAGCACTTAGCTGGACTTTATGGTAAACACTATTGTACATATTTATATATAATATTTGTTGTAAATGTAAATACAAATATGTATACATGTGTTTATAATTATTTAATTTTCGACTTGCAAATCGATTCTGGGCATTTACATTGGAATGTCATGTGTTTAGGTTAGCATACATTAATCCAAAGTGTTAGCCAAAAAAATCAAACTTGAACACAAACCTATATAATAATCGACACTTACTTTGCGTGGCAATCACTTCACCGAGATGGAGATCAAGCTCCCATTGGTATGTAACCACTTCATACTGTCATGTGACCTTCCACAATTATTTTACAACAACCAGGGAATGTCACTGACAAAGACCAATGCATTTGGTCGAAATATACTTGCCCGTTACAAATGTTTTGCTTTAGTCTGTGAGCTACGAAGCAATTGTTGCTTTATAATTATAGTGTAATAATGAAATACTGTTTCTTGCTATATCATATTTTGATTTTGACATTGTCATAATTATTTGTTGATTTGTACAATCTTTATTAGCTATCCGAATGAAAATGTTCAGTCCTGAATACATAAAGCATTGTGCTGTTGTTTTAAAGCTTTAAGAACGACTTAAATGATACAAATAACACAAAGTATCACATCCACTCCTGTAAGCACCTCGAAATTAATACTGGTAGTTTATAGTTCTCAGCATGAGTTTACACCCCTGTTGAGGCCAAGTATGACCAACCATTTCTATATATATGTAGACAGTATGACCAACTATTCCTATATATATGTCGACAGTATGACCAACTATTCCTATATATATGTAGACAGTATGACCAACCATTTCTATATGTATGTAGACAGTATGACCAATTACCATTTCTATATATATGTAGACAGTATGACCAACCATTTCTATATATATGTAGACAGTATGACCAACTATTTCTTTATCAATGTAGACAGTATGACCATCCATTTATATATATATGTAGACAGTATGACCATCCATTTCTATATATATATGTAGACAGTGTGACCATCCATTTCTATATATATGCAGACAGCATGTCCATCCATTTCTATATATATGTAGACAGTAAGACCAACCATTTCCATATGTATGTAGACAGTATGACAAACCATTTCTATATGTATGTAGACAGTATGACCAATTACCATTTCTATATGTATGTAGACAGTATGACCAATTACCATTTCTATATATATGTAGACAGTATGACCAACTATTCCTACATATATGTAGACAGTATGACCAACCATTTCTATATATATGTAGACAGTGTGACCAATTACCATTTCTATATATATGTAGACAGTATGACCAATTACCATTTCTATATATATGTAGACAGTATGACCAATTAACATTTCTATATATATGTAGACAGTATGACCAATTTCCATTTCTATATATGTAGACAGTATGACCAATTACCATTTCTATATATATGTAGACAGTATGACCAATAACCATTTCTATATATATGTAGACAGTATGACCAACCATTTCTTTATATATGTAGACAGCATGACCATACATTTCTTTATATATGTAGACAGTAAGACCAACCATTTCCATATATATGTAGACAGTATGACCAATTACCATTTCTATATGTATGTAGACAGTATGACCAATTATCATTTCTATATATATGTAGACAGTATGACCAACCATTTCTTTGGATGTACAAAATATGACATACTTGATATATGTAGACAGTATGACAGGCAGTTTTAGTTTGCAAACGACTGTTGCTATTTTGTGTGTTTTACTATTCACATGTACAACATTGAATATACAGAGAATTTAATGACAGGACCTTATAAACACATACCTCTATCACAAAACATATGTTCAGTGGGTGATAAACAACCACGTTATTCCTTCATATTTAGAATACCATTAAAATTCATCAAAATTAAAGCAAATCATTTTGTCAATGAAGAGTACATCTTTCAGTATGTAACTTGTTATTTTTTTATTTTTTGGGGGATTATACAACCAATACAAAAATAAAAAGGTAAGGTAAAAGGTAAACTAGGAAATGAATTCCTTATAAAGATTTGAGATAAAAATAACCCAGGAAATGTAGTATATCAGAGGCTAGTCATATAACAACCTTCAATGTTGAATGTTCAATTCTTCACAATAAAGTTTTGGTATTCCGAAAAAAACACAACGTAAAGTATCATTAAACTTGCAGTTACCTAATGAGACCAAAGAAATTCAGAGTCAATAGGAAGCTACTCATTAGACCAGACTACCTCCTACTATTAGACAGGAAACAAAAAATCTTTTCCCTCCGTGATTCAATAAAGTGGCACGTTAAACAGGATTACCTCCAATGAATCTTCCAGTGAATCCATAGAAAAATATTTATTCCCTTACTGAGTTAAATAAAACTTATTCATTCCCTAAGCAAGTCAACAGAAAGTTACTCAGCTTATATGAATTAATGTTAAAGTGGAAATGCTTATGTGATGAACTGTTCTCATTGTGACTGTTTAAACTGACCCAGAGCAGCATTTTTCACATTGGGAATGGTTTTGAAATATATATATTATATATCTATATATCTTTATTCTATATAATATAATAAAAGATTTGGGGGATAATTTATGGGTCAGTTGACTCAAAGGGGAAAATGTGAGCATTTACAGCAAACCAGATTACCTCCCATAGACAAGAGGCCCATGGGCCTTAACGGTCACCTGATATATTTATACAGAGAGGTGATTTCGTTTTTAACACGAACAGAAATATTATTCAGTGACAAAAAAATATAAAACCACCTTATTCAATATCTAGCATACAGATTTAAGACTAAAAAGTATTTGAAACTAGCACCTCTGATTCTAAACAAGGAAAATGAAGAAATTTTAGCACACTGACTCCTTTGGGCCCCACCCTACAGCCCTTGGGGGTAGGGCTGGCTTAAAATGTTCAAAGTATCAAACTGTCAACTCAGGGTTATAATTCCAATCAAGTTATTAACATGTAATATTCAAAGTATCATTTGCCATTATAAACCATAATAAATTTTGCCCCCCCCCCCTCCTTCCCCAGGGGGTAAACGTGAGACCCTAGGGTCATAAACCTTAAGACCCTTCCATCTATGAAGAGTGTTTGATTCTACCATATCTGGGTCTTTGAGAAGATTTTTTTTTTAAATTTCAGTCAATTCAACCCTTTTTGGCCCCACCCATCAGCCCCGGGAGGTCAGTCAGGGGCTGATGTGTGCATACCATCAAACTGCTATCCAATACTGATAATGCTAACCCAAACTGAATTACTTCCAATGAAAATTAAACAAATGTTGGTCCAAAATGTGATTTCCCTATATCAACTATAGTAAAGTTTACCCCCTCCCCAGGGGTACACGTGAGACCCCAGGGTCATAAAATTCACAATTTTGGTAGAAGACCTTAAGACCCTTCCATCTATGAAGAGTATTTGATTCTACCATATCTGGGTCTTGAGAAGAAGATTTTTTAAATTACAGTCAATTTGACCCTTTTTGGCCCCTCCCATCAGCCCCTGGGGGTCAGTCAGGGCTCATATGTGCATACCATCAAACTGCTACCCAATACTGATAATGTTAATATAAATTTAATTACTTCCAATTGAAATTAAACAAATGTTGGTCCAAAATGTGATTTCCATATATAAACTATAGTAAAGTTTACCCCCTCCCCAGGGGAAAACGTGAGACCCCAGGGTCAAGAAATTCACAATTTTGGTAAAGCACTTAAGCTTAAGACCCTTCCATCTATGAAGAGTATTTGATTCTACCATATCTGGGTCTTAAGAAGAAGATTTCTTAAATTCCAGTCAATTTGACCCTTTTTGGCCCCTCCCATCAGCCCCTGGGGGTCAGTCAGGGCTTATATGTGCATACCATCAAACTGCTACCCAATACTGATAATGTTAATGTAAATTTAATTACTTCCAATTGAGACTTTGTCTCAGGTGACCTAAAAACTAACATTAACATACACATGAAGGTACTCATTCTCAGTTACTCATTATAAAGTTACTCATTCTCAGTTACTCATTATAAAGTTACTCATTCCCACAGTGACTCATTATAGAGTTACTCATTTCCAAAGTGAGTCTATATTATTGGTTATAACTTGATGATCTCATTCATCAAATCAAAAATATATCACTACACATAATAATAAATCTATAATGACAATAAATTTTATGAACTGGATGAATATATATTGCATTTGTTTATGACAGAACCAAATATCTGGTGCTATATACAGAAACGGGTTGTAATTCACAGTCTAGATATTTCAAGGTGTTTTAACACTCAAACTGTGCAATTTCAATCCATGTTCATCATTAATATATTATTAGAGTTTTCTAAAAAAAGTCATGAAATAGAATCATTCAAAGATCATAAGACATATTTGCACATCAAAGGTAACATATATATATATTAACTAATAAACTAGTTCTAATCAATTTTTATATTCAAATTAATTCATATTTAATATGATCTGTTTCAAAAAATAAATGATGTCAACTTGTATTTACTGAAATCCTTTTTTCCCCAAGAATATTTGAACCAGCATTGCATTTGTAGTTTGGCACCACCTTGTTTGGTTCCCTATAACTATATTTGTCTAGCTGCCACAACAAGACCAGCTTGTGCCGACCGTCCGTGTGTTTAGATTCACCCTGCCCAAGTCGTCATTACCGTCAAATCCTTGATCTCCACCATATCTTTTCTTTAATTCCTAAAATTTAAAATGCAACTCTTATATGTGATAATATAAGTGTATATAATGTAACAATAAATAGAAAATCTGTATAATGTATTCAGATTTATACATTATTTAAAAGATTTTGGGTTTAGACAAAAGATATTATGATTACAATTTTACACATGCATGTCTTGAATGCATGATATATATATAAATATGGTGCCTATTATCACACATGTACAATTCAAAGTACATGATGGTTTGGTTTGGTTTAGTATTATTTAACATCCTATCAACAGCTATGATCATTTAAGGACGGTCTCCCCTGTGTGCAAGATGCATGCGTGTAGTGTATGCATGAGTGTTTTGGGAGGCTGCGATATGTTCGTGTTTGTCTCCTTGTGATAGCGCGGAACTGATGCCGACTTGATAGTGCTACCTCACTGAAACATACTGCTGAAGACACACAGGAGGACACCCCACCTGGTCACATTATACTGACAACAGGCGAATCAGTCGTCACACTCCTAAATTGCTGAGCGTTAAGCAGGAGTAGAAACTACCATTTTTACAGACTCTGCTATGTCTCGGCCAGGGGACAGAACCCAAAGCCTTCTTTACAGGGGCGAAAACTCAATTAAAGGCCAAAAATGAGGCATTGTCAAGGGAGAAATTAGGGAGAAGAAAGTTGTTTAGAAAGAAGAGAAAAGTTAAGATCAAAATTTTATTCTTACGATCATGCAATGGGGGCAGCAGGTATTTTATTATGCCCTACCTGCAGGGACACATGTACATGATACTTAATATAGCAACATTTGATACATATATGTTCATAAACCAGTCAATATTATATATATATATAGGGAATTAACATTTAGAAAATGAAATATCACAGTTGACACAAAAGTTATACTATTGATAAATTAAATTTGTTTATCACACCAATGTAAAAGTTTTACATGGCAGTTATCTTCGACTATTCTCATAGCCAAGCCATCACCCCTAACCCTTGGTTTAAAAAAAATATGGCTTCAGTTTATTTTTTTATATTATGTTAATAATATAAGGCCAAACAAAACTTTTTATCTTTTATTTTAAGGTTTAAGGTTTAGAAAATGCCATATTGGCTTAACAATGCTTCCTTGAAAATTGCCCCAAAAAATGTTCAGGATAAGCACAAAATATGAAGGTAGATGTAGGAAACTACACGTGTGTATAGGATAACTAGAAACAAACACATTTTTTTACTTGGCCTATGCAATGGCCTATGCAATGCATCCCCTGTGAGAGAAAAAAAACATTGTCTGAGCAAGTTTGTTTAAAAAACTTAGTTCGCTTGTTTCCTGGAAACAAATCCATTTATAAATCTTACTTAACAAGAGGCCCAATGGGCCTGCATCGCTCACCTGGTATAAATTTCACACTTGAATATGGGTGAAGGTCATTCATTTTAACAAACTTTGTAGTCCTTCATCCCAGTTTGCTTCTGGCCAAATATCTACACCATAGGCCTTTGGGTTATTAGGAAGAAGTTGTTTAAGTAAAATATTAACGCCGGACGATGGACAGATGAAGGACGCCGCGGCATAAGCTCACTTGGCACTTCGTGCCAGGTGAGCTAAAAATCAGTGTTTAATGATAATATATTTTCAATAGTGAATACCTTTGCCATCCTCATGAATACTTCTTCAACGTTTGTATTTTCTTTGGCACTTGTCTCTATAGCATCTATCATGCCATGGTGATCTGCATAGGCCCTTGATTCTGCAGCCTTGACCTCTCTAAGATGTTCAAGGTCACTTTTGGTCCCTACAATAAAAAATTATCGTAATGTTTCGTAACTTAATTCCATTGCTTACTTGGATCTGAAATATTTATTTAATGGAAAGTGAGCACATGTCCAGGTATAACCAATAATTGTGGTGTTTCATTTTTACAATATGAACATCTCGTTCAATTTTAATTTATTAAATTAAAATTAAACCTTAATTGACTTATAACTGTCACTACATGTATACATGTGGGTTGATACTGGTGCCTGATATGTAATACTATCAAAAAGAGACAATAAGTGACTTATTATTACTTATTCACCTGCCTCTTTTATGAACGGGATCAATGTCATTTGTTTTGATAAACAAATTACCCTTTGAGTAAGCTACAGGACAAGTTATATCAACTCCAGCCTTCAGACTTAGCTCACTTAGTAAACTTCAGGACAAATTGTATCAGACTCAGCCGCTATAGACTTGGTTCACCCGAGTAAGCTGAAGGGCAAATCATATCAGACTCAGCCCATATAGACTTGGTTCACAGACTCCAGACCTGAGCTTATGGTTCTGAATATATAAGTCACCTGCACTTTTCAACATATATCCCATCTTATGACCTTAAAAGAAAGTAGGTCACTTCTTGGATCAAATTGAGAATAAAGTATGAAATTGCTAGAAGATTACATAGAAAATGCAGGATGAAATAATAAACATATGAAAAATCCCAGTCAAAACACATCCAGACCTGTTAAGAACCCAACAGATAAAAGCTAGCGTGCACAACGCCATCAGCTTTGGCTATGAAACAATAATTGATAGTCACCACCAAAAATTGTGAAAACTAACTCTCTGTAAACATTTCAGTGGTTTCTTAATACAGTATGAATAACATTTCTATTTTTTTTTATTTTTTTTTATTAAACAGTCACATTGGAAATTCTTTTTTTTTGCCAAATGCATTGCGAATGAGATGGCTAAAATGGGGAATACTAAGAGGTACACAGTATGTGTAGTAGGATGAGGAATAGTGATAGAGAACCCGCAACCCTTGGCACTCCAGTCCGATGCTCTACCGCTGAGCTAAAGGGAAATTCCTTACAGCTGAAGCTTGTAAGGTAACCTAATCAATGCACATCTTTTACACTATTTCCCCCTTTTCTTTTTTCTAACACCAACCCAGGTTATTTGACTCCCAACTAAGGATTCTTCTTTGTTGAATAGGGAGGGTCAACGGCACCAGTTTGTAGTAGGACGAGGAATAGTGATGAAATATAGTGCCATCGCTGGGGCTCTAACCCGCGACCCTTGGCTCTCCAGCCCAATGTTCTACTGCTGAGCTAAAGGGAAATTCCCTACAGCTGACGCTTGTATGGCAACCTAATCAATCGCATTTTTTACATGTGTTTTTTCTTTTGTGTAAGAAATTCAGCCTTGAACCTTATATTTGTAATAGAGTAACATCAAAAAGGGTACACGCCAGGAGAAAAGTGGAAAAGTTGTTGAGTTTGCAACTGTCTTAGTGTTTTGAGTCAACAGACTACAAATTGCCAAAGCAAGCTTCAGTTGAATTGCAATGCATTGTAATCGATTCAGTTTCCATGCAAAATTGAAAATGGACATTACACGTTCACAAACTCTTTCCTGCCTATTTCAAATAAATATCATTTTTTTACTCTGATCTAGTTGTCAAAGTTTAGTTCAAAACAAATACAATAGAATCTCTAGATCTGCAAGCGTTTGCCTCTAGGGAAGTAGCTCCAATATCATAATGTGCAGTATCAAGTTTGTAGCATAGATGTAATGTTCCTATATATATCCTACCTATTAGACATTGCACTGTATTTGTTCCAGCATATCTTTTAACGTCTTCTATCCAGCGAGACACATTTTCAAATGATGCCTTCTTAGTAATGTCATATGATAAAATTACACCATTAGCACTCCTGTAATAGCTCTGTGTTATAGTACGAAATCTTTCCTGGCCAGCAGTATCCCAGATTTGTAACTGAAAAAGAAAAGAAAAGTAATTATAATATAGCTACACAACCGACATTTAGGCACAAGCACCAACATCCTGTGGATACAGTGACAAAGATTTCAAAAAATCGTAATTCATTTTGATTTATTAATTTACAGAAAATTTATATTTGGTCTTTCAAGATTACCTAGTACTGGCTGCAAATGATTAAATTAGTTTTTGAATTCTTTGACCTGATGATGTATTCAAACCGATATTATAATAAATGTACATGTGTTACATGTAAAAGCACCAATAATAAAATAATAAATTCTATTTTTTTTTCAATATATATCTCTTATCCAATCTTCCAATATGTAATAGGAAAACTGGTTACCACTACTAAGAAAATATTGATGTATATTTTAAAAGCTGAACTGTTGGAGGAAATATGGTTATATTGATATCACAGATCTATGTTCATCTTACACACTCGGGTATCACAGGAGACACGTTGTCAAAATTAAGTTTTCGATCCACGAGATTTTCCGTTTTATTCTAACTATTTCGATTTCGTTTCGGGACTATAATCATTCCAAATGTATTTGAATAGCACCATTATCTGTGACATATCACGTTATAGATAACAGTACATGGACAGCATGATTACCTTTATTAGTTTCCCATCTATCTGCATTGTTTTCATTGTGAAATCAACACCAATCGTGCTTCCATGTTTCTCGACATACGTGCCCGATTTAAATCTCTGTACGACACAAGTTTTACCCACACCAGCATCTCCTATCAACACAATCTTAAAAAGATAGTCGAATGCGTCGTCTGTATCTGTTGTATTGAAGGAAGCCATTGAAAAAAGCGTTTCCTTTGAATTGTTTTGTCACATATTACAACATCCTGATGATGCGTCATTCAAAATACAGATTTCAATTGTACCGGAAGTTTAAACCATGTACTCGCCACTAGTACTACTATAAGGGCGCGTTCGATCACGAAAAAAGGAAGGTGCGTTTCAAATACGAATAAATTCAACGTAATTGCCTCAATAGAAAGAAATTGTATAACACGATCCAACAATACGCTGACACCACAGGCGTTCTTTTTAAAACTTAATGAATCTGATGTGAAGCACAAACCGCTACTTATCACCAACACAATGACATGGAGAATATTTTGACTCATTACAACATCAATTATGTATTATTCTATATCCGATAAAGTCGAATACGGGTTAATGAATAATTGATGGCATGTTCTTCAAGAATAATGTCTTATCTAACGATCTGTACTGCTACCGAACGATGATTCACACATGTTTTGCTTAATTTAATATCTCAATCCATAGGGGGTTCGGATGTAAACGAACAACAGCTGATCGTACGACACGCACTCGCGATCGGTACAAGCACACTCAACGTTACACATTCATAACATTACCCCGACTTTCAAAACATTGACGCCCGCGTCAACTGAGTTATAATACACATCAATTAAATACTTGTAGCAATTGACAATGATATGATAAATTAAACGTCCAATATTTTGAATAATCGTAGGATGGACAATATCATGCATATATTGTGCTTATTATTCACACTCAGTTAATGGTGTGTTTTTTTTCAAAAATAGAATAAACAATTCAAATAATTTAAGGTCAAACCTTCCCAATAAAAGTACAGTTACTTTTAAATGATTCTCTTAATCAGGTATAATCATCTATTTGCACAATAAATACCTCCCACACCAATACATGCAGCGTCACAATAAAAAAAAATCTTTTTTTTTTGATAACATCTTTATTTGGGTTTTTTCACGTGTCATTTTACAAAAGACAATACAAAACACAACTTGCATACACTCTTACTCTCGTACTATGGATATTTAAGGAGAAATTTCGAATTCCCATCCGAGATGTTTGTGACCGTAACGGTCTGGAGTTGGAATGAATTATTCGAAATTGGTTAATACACATCTCGGGCGGCGATCGAATTTGGTACAGGTTATAGGTGCATATGTGGATAAATATACAATACTTGGTAGATAAGCTATGGTATCATTAAGTTAGAAAATAGTCTCCATTTTTGGAGAAAGGTATTTTGTTTCCCTTTACATGTTGCAATATATTTGTCCACTTTACACTACATGTATATCTCTCTTTACACTTTCTATAAAAAGTGTATCACCCTTCATACGTTGTTTGTAAATGTACTATTTAACAATTAGCATAATAAGGTTCTGCAAATAATATGTTTTACCTATTTTCCCAAATAGAATATCTTGTTTTGCAAAGTTAATGTAATGAGAGGTTTTTGAGAATATCCAGTTTTCAAGAAGTAGCCAAAGACTCTCGACATGTTCACATTAAAAAACTATGTGTAGTAAAGTCTCTACGGATTGTTTGCAGAATGTACAAAGTGGGTTATTTTTTATTTTAATTTTTGTAAGAAAACTGTTAGTTGCAAGTATCCTATGTATAATTCTATATTGAAACCACTGCAGAGTCACATCTGTACTGCAGCGTCACAATATTGCTGTATTTACTATAATCATGAATTTTGACACATTTATTGTTATATATCATAAATATCCCGAGTAAGTTCTGATATTCCTGAGTTGGACACATTACAAATTGTGTTATTGATACACATATTCCATAAAGTGTGGTTTCTATCAAAGTTTCTTTAATTTCTGATGTCCACATACCAGAACACTACTACAACAATACACTCACATTAGTATATAAGATACTACTTATGGTCTGATTCCAACATATCAGGACCATGTGATGCCACATACTTGCAATAGTACATATTTAATGTACAAACCCTAACGTCTACTTACACAAAAATATAAAATATGATAACTGTATATCTGCCATCTGGAGGTCAAGAACATCAACATTACCTATAAAAGTTACAATGGACGTAAGTTGTTACATTCTTGTTCTTGCCTCATATTATTTATCTTACCACGGCCTATAAATAAGAATATATTTAGGATATTGATGTTCAATTGATTAACAGTACAGAGTTAAAAACTTCAATGATCTTTATCTTTATGCCTACATATGGGATAATATTTCTATGTACATTTATCTATTAATATAATAAAAATTACTTTACCACTGCAGCTTCCCGCACAGGTGGGGAAACACACAGGGCAGGGCTGGATGGCTGGCTGGCTGTGACTGGCGGCGTCTGACTTTTCTCCCCTGCCACTGTGGTTTCCAGCACAGGTGGGGAAACACACAGGGTAGGACTGGCTGGAAGCGTCTGGCTCGTCGCCTCCGCCACTGTGGTTTCCCGCACCGTCGGGGAAACACACAAAGCAGGGCTGATAGGCGGGGTATTGGGCTTCTCCTCTGCCACTGTGATTTCCCGCACAGGTGGTGAAACTCACAGTGCAGGGTTGATGTGCGAGGTGACTCCCATTAATATGGGGAGGTCAACCAGTGGCTCCTCGAACTCCACCCTCTCAGGTGAAGTGAATAGGGTCACCATCTCCATATCATAATTTAACCCATATAACTCCTCATCCGCTTTCGGCACAACCGCCATTTCAAATCATGGTGGACTAGCTATAGGTACTGGCTTTACTACACTTCTCAACTTTCATTGTGAAGGTGTGGTAGGATGTACGGGCAGCACACACTTAACACAATTGATATGAATATCAATGTGTGCTGCCTGGCTTGCCTTATAGCTACATTTGCTATAATGACAAGTCTGTGCCACTCCATGCTTATCCCGTAGATGCTGCTTTAAACTCTTCAACCTTCCATACTGTTTTTACAGGTGGCACAGGGGTTACCCCTCCTGTAAACGTAAAAAACACAAATTTTAGTTTCTTACATTTTTTGTTTTATTTTTGTTTTTGTTTTTATATATATACAGCTAAGTACTTGTAAATCCTCTTTCTATGTTCATTTATTCAAACATTGTTAATAACTTAACATTTCTTCTTTCTGACTAGCTGCACGGTTCTTGTACATCCTCCACACATGTATGAGATCCTCTTCCGGTATATCAAGGGTGGATTGCCAAGGACTCGGGATGGTAGTCAATAGGTCATCTATCTGGCCAGGACAGAATCACCAGAACAAGAATCCAGAATGTACAGTACTGCTCAATGCATCTGCACCAGGAGTAGCAACCAGACGCTATCTCATGCATAAGGCAACGTTTCCCAGAACAGCACGAGTACTGGTATTTTACAACAAAACTCCCACCCCTTTCGTTTAAATTTTCTCAAACTAAATAAAAATGAGACCTTTAACATGACTCAAAATACAAAATCGACTAAATTTGGGATCCTATCTTTTCTCTTCTTTCTAAACCACGTGCACTTTCTTCTTCCTAATGCCTCCCTTGACAATGCATCACTTTTGGATTTTAGTTGAGCGCTTTGGGTTTTATCCCCTGGCCGAGACTTAGTAGAGTCTGTAAAAATGGTAGTTTCTACTCCTGCTTAACGCTAAGCAATTTAGGAGTGGGACGACTGGTTTGCCCGTTGTCAGTATAATGTGGCCGGGTGGGGTGTCCTGCTGGGTGTCTTCTCCGGCAGAATGTTTCAGTGAGGTAGCACCTTAAAGTCGGCATCAGTTCAGCGCTATCACTAGGAGAAAAACACGAACATATCGCAGCCTCCCACAACACACACGCATACACTACACGCATTCATATTGCACGCATGGGAGGCCGTCCTTAAATGACCCTAGCTGTTGATAGGACGTTAATCAATACCAAACCAAACCAAACCAATCTCCCATCTACCTGGGTTCCTACTGGTCCCTCTTTGGCCTGTGTCCCGGNCCCCCCATAGATTGTATGACTATTTGGTTTTCCTCAGTTGATTTGTTTATCTTGGTACTAACTCCCAAGTTTCCTTTGATCTGTAACAAGAGTACCGCGTGCCGGAACAAAATACGCCCGTCGAATGCCATATAGTGTTATATACTTTCTTACATTAAAATAAGATATGCATCATTCTAAGAATGGTTAGCTGATATACTAAAAAAAATGTAGGAGAAAATCTTCGGACAAAAAATCAAATACTGAAATAAACAAAAGGCAATAAATTTTGCATAAATCGTCGAATCAAAATTCTTTTAAGGGAGACACAACTTCATATCATGATTATAAAGTATACCAAGTTTCAAAGAGATCTGTTGAAAAATGTAGGAGGAGATCTCCGGACAAAAATCAAATGCTGAAATGAACAAAGGGCAATTACTTTTGCAAAAATCGTCGAATCAAGATTCTTTTAAGGAAGACACAACTTCATATCATGATTATAATGTATACCAAGTTTCAAAGAGATCGGTCGAACAAAGTAGGAGGATATCTCGGGACAAAATTCAAATACTGAAATGAACAAAGGGCAATAACTTTTGGAAAAATTGTCGAATTAAAATTCTGTTAAGGACTTTCCACCCTTCGTAATACACATGTTTTTCTTGTCGTATTTTCGTGTCGTCATATCCGTATTGCGTATCGGGCATTACATTACCGTAGTGTAAATTATAGTAACACCGGGTAAACAAAGGTACACGTGCGTGACGATCTTACTAATAACTGGGTAACCATGTGCAATTACACGTACTTCAGAAATAAAGCTTATGATACAAAGATATTAATTAACTCACAGGAAAACACTGACATACGATCAGAAGGTCGTATATATATGAGGCGCATGGAATGCCGACTGATGTGTTTTGTTTACGACCTCACATGTACGTATCACGTGCTAACAGTAGTTCACAAGCTCTTGTAATTGGTCGCTACCACTTTTGTTGTCGAGCAGCGAGTTACGCTCTGTCAGATAAATCGGTTCACAAATGCAATTACAATACTCTATGAAAATAGTGGTTTGTAAAATATCAGAATCCCTATAAAACGCAAGAGCATGTGTGTGCAGGTAATAACGGCATACCATGCGAAAGCCTACGTTTACATATGTACCTGACTTGTTAAGGGTCCTCTAAATAGGTATTATTGAGTATGTTTTAAAAAACAATTAACACTCCAAATTTGATAGAGTTATGCTATATTATATATCAAAACGTTCGTTGCGACTTGTAGATTCCAGATAAAGCCCTTAAATAGTTCTTTACACAGAAAGAAGCTCAAGAAGATTACATATGTGTCCATAGCAGCACAGAACAGTTTCACAAGTGGATTTTTCTTAAATCTGAAAAATCATGAGAGAAACACAAACCCTGAGACATCTGTTATACAATTGAAGCAAATAATTAAGTCTATGAAATTATTATATTAGTTTTTAGAGGTTAGAGATATTGGGTATATCATGTCACAGGAGGCCATGTTTGACCCTATCTAAGGGAAATAACTCTTACATTTATTTTGGAACTACTTTTATACAAATGTATGGTACCTAATACACATCATATATAATTATCTGTTAAACATTTTTTAGAGTTTAAGGTCAAAATTTATTTATTTGCAGTAAATATCAATTACTTTCCTTTTATTTTAATGACACATTTTGAAAACAATCATAATGCTTCAATAAATTAAGAATTATTTAATAAATACATGTATATACAATATTACTAGTACTAAATTTAATATATAAAGTGTACCTTATATATCATACTCTCTAAAATAAGTGCACCATATTCATCAGCCAAACCATCACAAGAGAACAAAGGTTTCTTCTGAGTAATAAATATTCTTAAAACCAAAAGAAAATAAATACATAGGTATTGCAGTATTAAAAGGTCATGATGACTATGACCAATATGACAGTTCGGGTTTGTGGTAGTTTCTATTTGTTAATTTTGTGTGTAAATAAACATAACAAAATGCATTTATTTAAATATATATGGAATGCACAAGCACCAGTAAAATGTACTTACCATAAACTTTCCACAGTGAATGGTTTGATGAGGCATATGCAAAAATTTACACACAAACTATCAACTTCATAGCACCTTGTCAAGGGTCATGATAAATGTATCTTATTGATGATAGTGCATAGTACAGCTTACAAATACACTAAAACAGTGTTAATTGATTTTACATGCTTGTAATAAGTGAACTGCAACTGATCTTCTAGATAAATCTGTTGCTGACCTTGTATTTAGTGCCTTCACCAACTGCTGACCAGTGGATATTGGTCTGTAAGTGTTGAGTGACCAGTGGGCAGCCAGGTCTGTGATTACTCTTAAATAGATACTTTCAAAAATGCAACAAGGGCTGCCATAAGTGATGAAAGTGGGCATGCAGTTTTGAAATTTGTTGGAAATTGTATTGTAAAATATTATTGGAATGTATGTAAATTATGTTTATACTTATTAGCCCACCATCATTAGAGTATGGGCAGTTCAAATCTCTTTTTGTTTATGGTACGGTTGTCCATCCTTAAATTCTTTCACTCAGTTTAAACTTTTTGGACAAGTTTTCTCCAGACAGTAAAAAAAAATGTTTGTTATAAGGTTTGAAGTATTCTTATGGAGTGAAAGCAAACCATGTTTTTATATTTAAGAGGCCATTTTTTCATATTTTATGGGCCAAAACTGGTTAATTGGACTTGGTTAAAGTTTTTGGATCACCACCATCAATAGGCTCTTGACTATTTTACAATGTCTGGTCATATCTTTTCTTTAGAAATGTACAACATGATGAGGTACAGCAAAACCTCCTTATATTGTCCCATTTTGTTCTTAGAAATGTTGGCATTATAAAGGGATATGGCAATAAATTGAGGGACACATTAAGGAATTCTTCTGAAATACAGAATACCTTGAAACATGTTGGGGATGAGCAAGGTTGCAAATGAATTAATTGATACTTGCTATCTTATAACACTATCTAACACCTATAGGCAACCTATGCTGTTCTCCAACAGTTTTGTTTGAAAAGTGGTCTGCTTTCACAAACTAAAATGTTATACTGTGAATATATAACAAAAACAACATAACATCTGATACAAGTGCATTTATTAATGAAATTTTGATTTTTATCTTTCATCTTAATGGAGTAGGGGCACTCCATGCGCCCCCCAACTAAATTTCATCTTAATGGAGTATGGGCACTCCACGCGCCCCCAACTAAGTTTCATCTTCATGGAGTAGGGGCACTCCACGTGCCCCCAAACTAAGTTTCACCTTCATGGAGTAGGGGCACTCCACGTGCCCCCAACTAAATTTCATCTTAATGGAGTAGGGGCACTCAACGCGCCCCCAACTAAATTTTACCTTCATGTAGTAGGGGCACTCCATGCGCCCCCAACTTAATTTCACCTTCATGGAGTAGGAGCACTCCACACGCCCCCCAACTAAATTTCACCTTCATGGAGTAGGGGCACTCCACGCGCCCCCAACTTAATTTCACCTTCATGGAGTAGGGGCACTCCACGCGCGCCCCCCAACTAAATTTTTACCTTTATGGAGTAGGGGCACTCAACGTGCCCCCAACTAAATTTCACCTTCATGGAGAATGGGCACTCCACGCGCCCCCGACTAAATTTCACCTTCATGAAGTAGGGGCACTCCATGTGCCCCCAACTTAATTTCACCTTCATGGAGTAGGGGCACTCCACGTGCCCCCAACTAAATTTCATCTTAATGGAGTATGAGCACTCCACACGCCCCCCAACTAAATTTCACCTTCATGGAGTAGGGGCACTCCACGCGCCCCCAACTTAATTTCACCTAAATGGAGTAGGGGCACTCCGCGCGCCCCCAACTAAATTTCACCTTTATGGAGTATGGGCACTCCACGCGCCCCCAACTTAATTTCATCTTTATGGAGTAGGGGGACTCCACGCGCCCCACAACTAAATTTCACCTTCATGGAGTAGGGGCACTCCGCGTGCCCCCAACTAAATTTCACCTTCATTGAGTAGGGGCACTCCAAGCGCCCCCAACTAAATTTCATCTTTATGGAGAAGGGGCACTCAACGCGCCCCCCAACTAAATTTCATCTGAATGGAGTAGGGGCACTCCACGCGCCCCCAACTAAATTTCACCTTCATGGAGTAGGGGCACTCCACGCGCCCCCAACTAAATTTCATCTTAATGGAGAAGGAATAAAGGAGAGACTGCACCAATTTCTTCACTGGTATTGACGGGTTCCGTTTTGCAATGGATGAAAAATTTGATGCTGTAAACTTCTTCTTCCTTTCGTCCAACCACACTGCAGAATAGGACTGTTGTTTTGTCAGCTGCTCATTTCTCAGAAGACAAATTGATGTGTCTGTTCAAGAAGGTGTTTTTTCCCCTCCAGCTCACCTACGGGAAGATCAGGTCTGCTGTCCAATGCCTGTGGTCCATATTCTAACCTAGCCTTTTTTCCATTTGCCTGTTTTCCCACCTGATATTTTCTTTTCCATTTGCGGGCCTTTGATTCAGGCTATGCTTTAGAAATTTTACTGGACTTCAATGTAGAATCCCTCTTCTCATATAGTTTACGAAAGAGATATCCAGGTTCTGTTGAAGTACACTTCTTCCAAATAAGTGGAAACCATAATGGGCCAAGGTTTTTCCGTAAACACCCACCAAAACATTTTGAATGCCATGACCCTCTGTTGCAGCGGTTGTATAATTTTCCCCCGTCAAATTTGGCTCTAATAGTCATCCATGTTTCAGCTAAATTTGTCGTGGAATTTCCTAACAGGCGGCTACTTTTCATAGCAACACGATATCGATCCAGAAGGATGTTAACATCTCTCAGCATCATAGAGTTAATGTCACACACATGGTGTCAGATTCTTCTCTTGATTCCTCCTGTGTGTCAACAGATGTGCAATCTGATCATACTGTTGAAATTGAGTCTATGATACCTGGTATAGAATCAACAAAAGAATCCTCACTGTTGCCTACCGTCTCTTTATCTACTCTTGGTGTTGAGGTACATTTAGCTGAATGGAGTTGGGTAGATGTTTTTGCCCTGCAGAAATCTGAACACTTGTCATGATTGCCCAAAATATGAAAAATAGAGTTTCTGATATCATGATCAAGCTGTTTCAATGCAGACTACTTATCTGGTTCCTTTGATCGCAAACGAATCGCACACCTTACTGCACTTGTGAGTCTAACTCTAACAGACTTTGTGAGGCCGTTTTTTCCTTTGTACATTGGAACAGTGTCAACGAGTTTTTCCAAACTGCTTCGCAAACATTTACATACATGGTTGACACACGCTAACTTCTGTACATCTTTTCCACAACCTACAATATTTTCCTCGATCTTGGCAAATACTGATGAGTCCCCATCAGCGATAACTTTACTATATTTGAGTGGCCTGGCCTGTGTATGTGTTACCTCTGCGTGACTACAAATGTAGCAATACCGGTTTCTAACACCGATGTGTAGAAGCTTACCCGTTTCTGCGCCAATGATGACAGCCATTCCACTAAATGCATTATAGGAATGCTTATTGGACCTTTTACTCCACCCACCATCGCACACAACAGTTATGCAAGGAACCCCTTCATGGTAGTGAACCTTCTCCATGGCAATCCGTCTCTCTTCTGCACCTGCAGCCAACAAATCGTCTTGGATTGCTAGGTACCACATGTCCCCAATTTCCTGTTCTATTGTTGAAAAGGTTTGCTGGGATAATCCTGGTGAATTTAACGTAGCCAAGGTCTCATTCAGGTGAGCCACTCCATCACCTGTTACCATACTTCCCCATACCGCTCTTATATTTGCATCGTAATGGTTTGTGCGTCCATTAGAAATTTGAGGGCTAGTATCCAACCTGAATTTCTCCTTACAGCCCTGACACTCTGCCTCCAGTACACTAGCAAGATCAAGCGTCTTAATTTCACTTTGAATTTTAATGGGAGTCTGGTCCTTAGCAACAATCTGCTTCAAGTGTTTACATTTGGCAACATGCAACGTAATATTTGTCATATGCCGGTGTAATAAATTGAGATTCATAAGCCTATATCCGTCATAGGATTTTGATGACACACGGCTTATAACAAACTGAAATGGCTTATCCACTGACACTCTCTTTACACTGTAAAACTGTTTATGTTTCAGAAACAATAACCTGTTCATACCTTCCCTTCGTTTTGTTCTAATTGTGTACCTGTTCAAAATTGAACACTGCACAGTTTTCAATTTCAGATTCAAGTTGTCTGTTTTGAGATTGTGGTTTGTTTTGCATTTATACATGTATTTATGCTGATACACCCTTTTTCTCATAGTTGAATGCTTCCCTCCTGCCATTCCAAAGCGCCTGTATCCTTTTCCACATTATATGGCCATTTTAAATGTGTTTTGTGGTAATTATCGTAGTAAGGATACGTGAACGTCGTGTTCCTGTTGCCTATGGGTTGCTGTACTTGCCACGTTCTTGTCGTTATATGTTTACATATATACATTATCCGCGTATGATAATTGTAGGTGAAATAAACATAATAATAAAACCTTCCTTTACTTACCTCATCTATAAAATTGGGTTAACATGAATAATATTATATAAAACATATTTTCATACAAGTACGACATCTGTTGGCGTGACGCAAATTTGTAGTGTCAATTCTTACCTGAAAATCCACCGGTCTCTGTTTAGACTGACGATCGGATCACCAGAATAGAGGATAATGTTTCGTTATTCCCCAAAGCTCCTCTCTGGCTATAAAAAGGACATGATCCATTATTTTAAGGTTTTGTTTCTAGCAATGAAAGTTTTGTAAACACTCGGAACAATAGACCGAACGACACTTCCGGTCAACAAAGGAAAACTATGCTCCAAAATATAAACCGACTTTTTACAATTTCATTTTAGTCATGTCTCAAATTACACAAAAGTAATATATTATATAAATTCTAAATCTGGATTGAAAAGATTGTGGGATATCTATGTAATATTTAATGCTTTATACATCAAGATATATTACTAGCTTGAGTAAGATATTCCTACGCGATAAATGGAAGTCCATCGGCGCAGAAAACGTATGGTGGACCTAGGAATAAAACACTCCTCCTGGCGATCTGTCTAGGCCGATCTCCCAACATTTCATGCAGACATACTTAATTTAATTCTTTATTTATTTTACGAGGATTACAAACAGCCCGAAGGCTACTAGATGCTCTCCTCAACATATATCAAACATACAATATGTACAATTACAAAAAAGACGTACAAATGTCGCACACACTTGCACTCACACATACACACATTACAGAGAGAGAGAGAGAGAGAGAGAGAGAGAGAGAGAGAGAGAGAGAG
>NW_018403568.1:449612-470384 GCF_002113885.1 Mizuhopecten yessoensis | reverse complement strand
AGAGAGAGAGAGAGAGAGAGAGAGAGAGAGAGAGAATCTGTTTGAATTTACGATATATTCAACAACATGGTCAAATAATGTTTTGTTCTCAATTTCGTTTAGAGTTTCTAATCCACATAAAATTTTGACAAGAATATTTGGCATGAGCTCTACAATAAGGTTGGAATTGATAATTGGAGCGAATATATGACAAACAGCACGGAGCATATTGGAACGGATTCGGTTATATTCTGGACAAAGTAAAAAGAAATGAATTTCATCTTCGGAGGAGTTCGCGCAGAAGTCACAGAATTTGTTATTAGTTAAATTGTAAGAGTATCTATTTGTTTAAAGCACTTAGTCCCATTCTTATTCTAGAGTGATTGATTTTTCCTTTCCCATGTCCATATGCATATAAAGAGTTTGTTTGTGGAGTGGATAGATTTGACAGTGCTAGAGAGAAAGACGTTAGTGAAGAGCTATTTCTGAATGCTTCAGGTAGGTTGTTCCAGTCTCGTATTGATTTTGGAAAAAAGGAATGGTGATAGAAAGATTTTCTTGACAGGATAGGAAGAATAGTATTAGAATTTCTAAAGTTGTAGTTATGTGTTCGATGACTCTGAATTGGACAAATAGTTTTCAAGTATGGCGGACATAGATCATGCTTAATGTTAAATAACATTTTAAGTCTGCAATTTTTTCGTCTCTCACTTAGTTTTTCCCATCCCAATTCACCCAGCAGTTTAGTAAATTTGGTAACCTTATAACCGCATGTGCATATTACTGCCGCCCTACGCTGAACACTTTCAATAAGGTCAGACTCTTGCTGACTGCAGTTATCAAATAAAATATTGCCATATTCCATAACCGATCTTACCATAGTTTTATATAGTGTTTCAAGACAAGAACGTGGGATAATATAAGCTAATGCTTGTAAGATATTTAGTATTCTGTTTGCTTTGGCTACAATTTCTGAAATATGAGAATGCCAGCTGAGGTTACCCGATAGAATTATGCCCAGATGTTTATGGTTAATTACATGTTTAATCGGAATGTTGTTAAGCAGGAGGTTCGGTTTATTAACAAATCTTTTTTTAGAGAAAATAACAAATTCAGTTTTTAGTGCGTTAAATGTGACAAGCCATCGCTTTGCCCACTGAGACAGAGTAGTTAAGTCGTCGTTTAGTGTATTTACCGATTCGTTGCTATTTATGGTTGATGAGAGAGATGTGTCGTCAGCGAATAAGTTAATGTCAGATGAGATGCCTACATTTATATCGTTTACATATACTAAAAATAAGAGCGGTCCAAGGATCGAGCCCTGGGGGACACCAGAGTTAATATATTTATGACCAGAAGATTGACCGTTTAAGACTACATACTGTTTTCTATTATAAAGATAACTTTTAAGCCAACAAAGCAAACTACCTCTAATACCTATGTTTTCTAATTTGTGAAGTAGACCTTCGTGCCACACCTTGTCAAAAGCTTTTGAGACATCTAAAAATACTGTACAAACATCCTCACCATTATCTATACATTTATAAATGCTGTGGATTATTTTTAACAACTGATTAATGGTAGAATCATTTCTTTTAAATCCAGAGTTTTCTTTGATAAGAATGTTATTTGCCAAAAAGAATTCATAAATACGTTTGTATACTATTTTTTCAAGACATTTAGATATATTTGAAAGAAAAGATATTGGCCGATAATTTTTAACATCATTTTTGCTGTCTTTTTTTATGAATAGGACAAACTTGAGCTGTTTTCCACAAAGTGGGAAAAATACCTGACCTGAGAGAAGTATTAAAGATATGTGCCCAAGTATGACATAATGATTGACAGCAATTTTTAAGAATAAAATTTCCTATGCCATCTGGCCCTGTTGCCTGTTTGGTGTTTAGCGACTTAAAAATATTACATACCTCTTCTGGAGTGGTTTGTACGGTACTAATTACAGGTAAATTAGTATTTACATTAGTTTGGGGTAGTACTGGTTTCTCAATGTTATCCGGGATATTACATTGATCAGAGAAATATGTGTTAAATCGATCTGCCTTATCAGTATCATCGTGTATATAGTGATTGTTTTCCAGTAAAGGAGGGATAGTGTGATCGCCATTTTTGCCTAGAAGTGATTTAGTAATTGACCAGAAAAGTTTAGGATTGGCATTTTTGTTAGATAGTTTAGTAATAGTGGATTCTTGCCAGCGTTCAAGTGCTTCGCGTTTTACCCGATTTGCTTCCCTACGTGCTACTTGGAACCTGAGTTTATCGAAATCTTTACCTGTTCTTTAAAATAATTTGTAGTATCTATCTCTAGTCCTAAAGGCTCGACGTACTTCGTTTGTTAACCACGGTTTGTCGCGAGGACGAATATTGACTACTTTGTTTATGATAAAAGTTTTACACGTATCTAAGATAAACTTGTTTACATTATCAATGATATAATCTAAAAGATTAAAAACACCAAAGAATATATCAATATGGGCGGTGTTGAATGCATTGTTCAAACCATCGATATCAGCAGTTTTGTAGTCCCATATGGTTCTCTGATATGACTGAGGCTTTGGAACATAATATTTCAGTTTACAGGAAATAGAACTATGATCAAGGTTACAGAGTGGTGATTTTATATCAACATTTGCCACAAAGTGGACTTTATCAACAAAAATGAGATCAAGTATATGTGATGAATTCTCGGTAAAATGGGTAGCTTTATTAATTAATTGTGACAAATTATTTTGGATCGCAATATTAAAAAAACGACGTCTAAGTTCACTAGTCACGTGCTGGTCATCCCAGGCAGTACATCTATCGTTAAAATAACCAGTGATTATAATATTTATCGGATTTTCGGACCGCATTTTTTGGACAGTGTCTGAAAAGTAAGTTAGGAAGTCATTTTTAGTGCGGGCATCCTGGTTAGGAGGACGATAGATTATACTAAATAAGATATTTCCTGTCTGATGAGTTATTTCTAGTACAAGACTTTCAATATTTGGGGATTCTAAGTCTAGCCGACGTTTACATTTAATAGTATTACGGATACATATGGCTACACCTCCACCATGTCTATTTCTGTCGTTTCTGTAACGTTTAAAGTTTTCTAATTGAAGAATAGAATCTTCAATTTCTGGACATAAACATGTCTCAGATATAGCTATAATGTCATACATAAAGTCATTGCAAAGAACGCTCTCAATTTCATCTAACTTATAATAACGACTGTTACTTTCATCTGTAGTGGCCAAAATACTTCGCGCATTTATGTGACAGAAAGATAGATAGTTAAGTTTATTTGGACCGGGGTTAGGCTGGACGTCCCCACAATTGAGGAGAAGAAGGAATAATAGATAGCATATGCAGAGTAAAACACTAACAGAAGCAGGGTGAGTACAGTTATGTAAAGATTTAAAACGTGGTTTGCGACGTATGTTTTTACTTACGCTTGTCATAAAAGAATAAAAGCTCCAAATGCCAATCGTGTACCGGTATTGCTCGAGACATATCATTAAACAGAGTAGAGGAAAATGGTTAGGACAAAAAAGGAATAGGGGGAAAGTTCAAGATCGAATGATAGATAGGAAGAAATAGGGAAAAGATAAGGAGGCGTATATGAGGCAAGACAGTACATAAGGAACATGCTAACCACTAACAATGCAGTTTGAAATACTATTTGGTACTACAGGAAACAGTGGAAAAGGTAGATTTAGATACAGTGATGGGGAATTGTTAAAATCCCAAAAATTCATTACTTTACAATGGACATTTATCTATGAGACTGAAGATAAAGACACATGTATCCATACCACAGCACATGAACAAATAGTGCATAAATATATTTACATGGTTATTAACAATTTCTACTTAGTATATGTGTTGCCAAACATATCGTAGTTACATATCGTAGTTACATTATAAGCTATTTACGATACAAATAACAATATATACAAACAAGCATTTTAAGTTACCTTCGAATGTACCTTATCTAAGAAAGAAAAAAAAACATCCTTTACTTATCGTTACTAATTAGTACTTTTGACATTGCAAAACAGACGGTGAGCCTTAACAGTACGGTACTGTGAATTTATCACTACAAGCTTAAGATAGTAGACACCGTGGTGTAGTGACCATAAAAATGATAATAATATTCAGATACATAGGACTAGGATTTATCCTGCAGGACCTATTTAAAATTATGTGAATTACAAAAATAATGAGTCAGCGAAGGAACCCCTTCATACATAATACAAGATGCGTAATTCTAATTCTTATAATTGCAATTTACCCTGATACTGAAACAACAAGTATTTATAGCTCATATAACTAATTGAGAGAAAATGTACATGGAACATATGAAACACTGTAGTGTGTCATACGGTACTGATTTTTTTTACCATTGCATGATAGTAGACACTGTGGTATAGTGAGAATAAGATGACAATAATATTCAGTGACATAGGACTAGGATTGTTCCTATATTTTTTTTTTATTTTTTTTTTTTATAAATTACAAAAATAATGAGACAGTGAAGGAATGAGCTCATATTAATAGCTCATATAACTATTTGACGAATAATAATAATGTTTTTCAGTGTACTTGATAGTCCTGTCTTACAGGATTTTTTTTCCAAGGATCGTGTCGGTTACAGTATAAATAATAGATTACGATGAGATTTGATATACAATATATAGAAAGTGGAACGCTGACGATTGGCACTCATCAATAGATTGTAAACTTATAAATAGAGAGATTAAATGTTGAGTGATTCGTAGCTGAAGTACTCATTGTGTAAGTTTGATTACCATTCTTAAAAAAGTATACCATATAAGTTATAAAAATGTTGTTGATAGTCTATTGATATTATGAAATACAGTATATTCATTTTATATTTGTTAACCATAATTTCTTTTAAGAAGTGCCACAGAGTATACATATATATTCAGTGTACCAGTTTATTATAATTCATTTTATTATTATACATGCCCTAAGAGTCATCGTGATGAGTATCTACCCTATAGGAGGGTATCAATGTCAGTATCAAGGCGGATGACATGAATGTTGCCACGAATATCGCGCGCGAAAATTTTAGCGTTCCATGTCCAGGCGTCAGATAAGTCCTCATGAGATAGGGCTTTGCGCAAGAGATCTTGATTCCTGATAGTGAGGTATTCGTGGATAGATATTCTGGTCGACTTGAGTTTTGACCTGGCTTTCATAATAGCCATTTTGTCATTTCTTTTCAATAGTCGCACTATCATTGGACGTGGGTTAGGAGATTTTACAGCCTGTGCCATGGTACGCTTCATTCCAAGTCGGTGAGCAACCTCGATATCGATACCGCGTAGACCTAGAGAGTTTTCAAGAATTTTGGATACTTCCGTTACACAGTTTTCACCATCCTTTTCGGGGATGCCAATAATTTTTACATTGTTTTTCCTGGTGTATTGCGCGACGTCGTTTATTTCAGATTCCAAAAGATGCGCGTAATGGTAAATGTTTTCAAATTCCTCGTGTATAAAGCTAGAGTTGACATTGCTGGAGGAATGAATATGCTTTTGTAGTTCGGCGATCAGGATTTCGTTTTCTTTGTTTTCAAGTTCCAAACTGTTCAACCGTTTCATTTTATCTCTGTTTTCATTTTTAAGAGTAACCAACCGGGCCTCTAGATTGTGAAACTTGGTATGAAATGATTCAAGCAATGCTGTCTTAATACTATCAATTGCAGTCTCTACTGACACAGATACAGCATTCTCAATGATGACTTTAAGGTCCGTAGACAATATCTTTGATTTTTTACCTTCAGGACCTTCCAATGTAAACGATCCACTAAGATCACAAATGGCCCGTTTTATGCCACCTGTCCCTAACGGGGTGGATGTAAACAGACATACTTATGGTGGTAGTTATTTAAAATGATACAATGATTGGATCATGTTATGTACGTAAATCATACTTAAACGAATTTACAAACTTCTAAGTGAATGTCGGCCATTTTCCCTAATTTGAAGCAATGCCGGTTCAAAATGAGGTCACATGTACTTTAAGAGATACATGTAAACAAACTTATTGCTCCTATCGTGTACTATAGACCCGAAACTATATCGGAGTGTCATTAAATGCGCTCATTACTCCCAATAAAAAGAGAAAATTGTTCCGTGGCAAAAGTCACAGAAATTTGGGTTTTCCTCCCAAAAAGTAGATTTGTGTGAAAATTTCAGGGAAAATAATATATCATACAAATCTTATGAGGTGTAATGTTAAGGTTTCTTGTGTTATTTTTTGCATAAATATATGACAATATTACATTTTATCACTGATTTTAGGCATACGGATTACCTATTAACATGACCCTTAATATACCATGCGTAAGCGGGCTATGGAATGATGTCCAAAGTATACATGAATGAGAGTAGTTTTGTTCCATAAAAGAACAGTAAATTGACAATTAAATATAGTAATTTAATTTATTTCCATCGTTTTTGGTATAGTCAATAAAATAAGTGTCATTGTATAAATTCAATCCCTCTGCAAAACTTTCCGATTTTTTTCAAGGTAGACATCTCTCATCAGGATCAAAATTATTGTAAAATGTAAAATAAATGAATTATGAAGACTTTGTGTGTATTTGGTTCAATTTCTCACTCTTTTTGTATGAAACTATGTGTCGTGTTTGCCCTTAGATTGTATTTAGTAACTTTTATCCATAAAATTTCAATAAAAAACGCTTTTTGTAACATTTTGTGGATATTTATGATAAATAAATTATTTGTAGGGTTGATTACCAATGTTTCTTTTCATTGTTTTATTGTTGTAATAGTTTTGAATAATGCCACACGCTCAAAAAAATGTGAAAGTGTTGAATTTGACAAAAATTCAATGTTTCGGTATTTTTTACAAAAAATCCCCAGTTTATCGGAATGCTTAGATTTTCATAAAATCATCTTTACATAGTGACATAACCATTATGTGAAACTTTTATTGCATTCTGCTGGCCAATTGCGAAAGGGTGGAGCCTCCTTAAGGGAAACACAACTTCATATCATGATTATAATGTATACCAAGTTTCAAATAGATCGGTCGAAAAAGGTAGGAGGAGATTGCCGGACAAACAAAGTTTACGCCGGACGGACGGACGGACCGACAACGCCATACCATAATACTACCGTCACATTTGACGGTCGTATAAAAATGGTAGTTTCTACTCCTGCTTAACGTTCAATACTTAACCAAACCAAACCAAACCAACTTCACTTCCATTTTCTGATCTTGTATACAAGGTCTGGAATTTGTTCTATAACATAAGGTCATTCCCACCTTCCTTGTAGTTTAGGAGATCGACCCTTTGTTCTTGTAAGCACTCTTAACCAAACTGCATCTCCGACATGATACTGTTTGGCATTAGCTCATGGTCATAGTTACGCTTCTGCCGGTCACTGGCATGTATCATTTCCTCACGAGCTTCATCTTGCACATCCCATAGCATAGCATCCCATTCCATAGCATTGCCACATAGCTAGTATACGTAGGCAGAGTTTCATCGCCAGATGGGGGTTTCCTATATAGTAGGTCAATTTGAAGCTGAATCTCTCTACAAAACATTAGCACAGACGATATGTGTGCTAGTGTTGCAAGTGGAGGATGGCGTCACAATCCCTCTGCTTATAAGTTACATATTTGCTTAGAATCTCTTCAACAGTGCGGTTAAACCGTTCTACTAGTCCATCGCTCTGTGGATGATACCTAGCATATCGCATAAAGACTGAAACAGCAAGGACTCAAATAGACGACATTGGTCTGTGTGCAACTATCTAGGTACATAATGTACTCCACATCTACCGATGAAATTATTTACCAATAGTGGTGCAACAGTATTTGCCTCCTGATCTGTTATAGGGTAACATTCTGTCCATCTAGTAAAATAGTCTATTACGACTAGAATATACTTGTTGCCTGTGGATTTTGGTAAAGGGTTTTCAAAAGGGTCGCCAACAATATACTGCTTCATCAATCCTCGATGAGACGGATTTGTTGCTTTCCTCTGTTGACATACTGTACACCACATATTGACACTTTCATGGCACCCAGTCCAGTAAAACCGATCTTTGACCCTAGCAAGAGTTCTTTGGAGACCAAATGTCATGAACCAGGGTCATTGTGTAACATCTTTAAAATTTCCGGTTTCCCAAGATATCATTTTGTTTCTGGATATACTGGACACCACCTATGAGTTGCAGTGAATTCCATTTAGACCAACAGGCCTTACTTTCTTCATTGTTATGAGAAATATCCTCCCATCTAGGTTTCTCAGTGAAACTTTCCTTCCATTTTATGACTTGGTCAAGAATTGGATCCTGTCACTGAGCTCCTCTCAACTCTTGTGAATGATTCTGATCTATCTAATTTTGTCATTCATCAACTATCGTTGCTGTTCTGAGTTTAAAGATTGGCTCATCTGTCTTTCTGTTTCTTCTTTCCTTCCGCTGTGGTCACACGGATAACATGGCCTTCGGGAGAGTCCATCAGCGTGTCCGTGGAGCCTGTCAGATCTATGCTGTATGATGGCTATCTAAGTTCTGGATGTTTGAATTTCAGCAACCAGCTCAAAAGTGCCATGGTCGGTTTTTTTGAGGAATTCAACACCATACAAGTAATGGTGAAAATGATTAATTGCTAAGATGATGGCTAATAATTCTCGTCTGGTAACGCAATAGTTACGTTCACACATGCTGAGTGCTTTGTTAAAATATGCTACAATTTTTTCCTGTTCATCTTCTATTTGCGATAAGACAGCGCTAACCCCAAAACCACTTGCGTCTGTATCCAAAATGAGGGGAAGGTCCAAATTTGGATACCGTTACATTATTGCTGAGACCAACAGGTTCTTCAGTCTTTCAAAGGACTCCTGACATTATGGTGTCCACTTGAAGGTTTCTTGCTTTTCTGATAATTTGTTTAAAGATTTGGCAACATCAGCAAAAAATCTTGATTAATCGCCTATGATATGAGTAAGTACCCAAGAAGCTCTTGATATCATATTCACTTTGAGGCTGCGGCCAGTCTCTGACCATATCGATCTTAGCAGGATCTGTAGAGATGCCTTGTCTTCAAAAAATACAATTATATTATCTATATAGATGAGACAGTGTAATCCGGAAAGGACGTATTCCGTAAGGCGTTCAAATGTAGCAGTAGCATTACAAAGACCAAATGGCATGACATTAAAATTGAAACAAGTCTTGAGTTGTAACAAATGCCGTCTTTTTTTTCGTCCATCCCAACTTGCCAATAACCACTAGCAAGATCTAATGTAGAAAACCATTTTGATCCTCTCAAGGCATCTAATGAATCATCAATGCGTGGTATCGGATATGAGTCCTTTAAAATAACAATGTTGAGACGTCTATAATCAATGCAAAATCGCAATGACCCATCTTTCTTAGTAACTAAGACGACTGGTGCTGCCCATGGACTTTTTGATGTCTCAATAACTTTGTTTTCCAATATATTTTGTACTTCCTTGGTAACTTCCTCTCGCCTGCTTAGTGGTATGCCTCTTGGTGATAGCTTAATTCGAACATCACCCCCTGTGTTAATTTTGTGTTTGATAACATTTGTTTTCCCAAGGTCATTCTTAGATTTTGCAAAGATATCTTGGTAGGAGGACAGAAGTTGTTTGACTGATTATCTCTGATCCTTAGCAACTTATATTAGACATTTCTTTAAAAGCTGTTCGAGATGCGGTGGAAAACTTTCTTCTTCAGACAAGACTCCAATTCGCTCATTTGCACTTGAAGACTCCACTGTATCTGGCTCAGGTATGGTTTCTTCAGTAGCAGTACACATTCCCTTGTATGGCAACCTGGACTTATTTGTGGCGTTTACCATCCGACGTGGAACTTTGCCTCCTCTTGCATTGACCAGTTGCTTAACAACCATAATTCCTTCTTCAGCAAGCCTGGGACTGGTGGATTCAACTAGTATTTTTTCTATATTTGAAATATCTCCATCTATATTAGCTAACACTATCATCTCAGCCTCTGGTGAGAGTACACAATTATCACTCGGAGTGACTCGAAACACCGACTCTATCAGACTCAGCTTGGTACAAGATAATGGTAATACAGAAACAGTTGTTCCAGTATCTATGAGACAGTCGAAATCTGTACTTATGTTTATATATAATCCATCTGGTGATGCCTTTTCTTTTGCCCTAAGAAAGTTATTGAACCGTTTATTGTTTGTTGAGGCTTGAATATGGTCCTCTATTCTAGCCTTTTGTAGTTTCCCGACTGTATGTATTGAAAGTTGCTGGTGTTCTGGCTGGTTCTATGTCCACCATTCCTTTCATCTCTCTGTCTTTTCCGACAGTCCTTCTCTAAGTGTCCTGGGTTAGAACAATTATAGCACTTGACATGTTTGTTTTCCCCCCATCTCCATTCACAGAAGATTTCTGATAGCCTTGCTGCAATTTCATTAATGAAATCGTGGTCCTCTGTCCCAACTTGACGAATATTGCTGGTGACACTTTTTCTTCTCCCTACCCAAATGCTTCATATGCCAAAGCTATTCTAACAGCATCTTCCATGCTGAGTGCACAGATAATTCCATTCAGAGTCATTGAGGACATCTATAAAGCAGTCAACAGCAAACTGCTGTCTAATCTCCTCATTGCAGATGGACATCCAAGTCTTACAATTTCTTGTGCCATTTCAGGTAAAGTCTCATCTTTCTCAAAGGTAACAGAACAGTTAAATAACATTGTGATGAGTGACCGGACTTTTACCTGGCCTGAGCCTGACACAGAGAGATAATACATGATAAAAAACGTATGACCGTTATGAAAACGCAACTGGACATTAAGTATTTGTTAGTTGCATTCGGTTTAGTCTATAACTCCCCACTCACCTGGATTTTCACACCTCGACGAGCTACGTAAGTGTCCCGGGTGAGGCAAACCACGGTCCGGGTACCTCTACAAAGTGGCTATATTTACCTGTATATGAGGCCATGTCCATATTTGTTGTAATTTTATATATGTCGATTTAGGTCTTTTAAAAAACACCGAAAACACCATTTCTAAATTAAAGAAAGTATAGACAGAAAGATAACCAAAAAAATATAGGTAGAATATAGAAATATATTTAAAAAATCCAGTTTATATATTTTAGCAAGGAACCGTATATATATTGTTACGCCATTCCTCAATTTACACCAACCACGATAGTTATCGCACAAGGTTCAAGCAATGATCGTTCAAATTTGTATCGTTCGCACATGTGCACACATCGTGCGCACACCGCACATAGTGTAACGTTGTGCGATCCAACAACTGTTTACACGATTAAATTTGTGATGAGACGACAACCATTTCAAAGTTTCGGTTATGATTATTATGAAATATTCATCAACTAATGTCGACGTAAATGCGTCATTAAACTAATGAATCTTGATAATACTGAGTCCCAAGAGAAAGAGACGTCAGAAATAGAAAAATAATCGTGACATCGCAAAGGAAACTCATTAGATAAAGCGCTTTGATTATAAATACAGTACCTGTATCGACGAGAGAATGACCTAATTATCAGAGAATATAATCTATAAGATTCAATTCCATTGATATTGCTGATACAGCTTCAACAAATATATTGTAAACCCTATGATAACGTCATGAACTCTTACCTTTCACGGTATAATAGAACGTACGACAAACAGATCTCTAGGTCGATACACAACGCTCAAACAACAGGGGAAAATGGAGACGGAACCTGCTGCCTGCGGAAAAGTAACCGGTTCTTTCATTAAATGTGGCACCGTTATGTCTCTAGTGAAATCCACAACTTAAGGGCTCGCTCCGAATGTCGCGATTTCTGTGATAGCTGTCAACAGCTGACAGACAATCTTACATTTGTACAACTAACGCTTCCAGAGATGAAGGTTGATGATGACTATGGGCAGACGTTATGGTCGCCATCGTGATTTAACGGTATGATGCCAGGGTTACCGTTTTTCGTAATGCTCATTAGTGGCCTTTTGGTTTCGTTGCCTCTACATTGGTTTTCATTTAGGTCGCGACATCAATAGGATTTGATCTCGATTAACATGTGGCTGGTGTCGCTGATAGAACAGAAAACGCTTGGCCTTCCGGGACACTTATTGTCTTTGTACCTTGTCATACAAATGTATATGTCTCACTGTAAATATTTCCTTTTGTTCCTCTTTTGCATTTTTGTCGATATTTTGAATTTGACTTACGGTTTCGTTCACACATCGGTATTCTCTCGATGGTTTATTTATCTGTGTTTTATTCACATATATTAACTTTGACAGGACAAATTCTTTAAACAGACACTGCAACTATGCAAGCACACAACTGATTATTAACGGTCGTGAAAACAAGGGGACTGATGTGAAGGGGATAACTTTAAACCGGTGTTCACTACATGTATGTGATGCCCTATACCGTGGCTCTATTTGTTTTCTTAAATTTTTGTAACTTAGAATTTTATTCAGATTTTTCAATTTTCAAACACATACGCATGCCAAATAATGAGATACAAGTCTGTAAATTATGACGGGAAAAGATGGGTAATTGTACAGAACACTCATCTTACAGATTTCATACTACTCTACTCAATACATGTCATACATATAAACCTATTACACAGCCTATGCCTGATAGACATTCATCATTAAACCATACACCCATTTTGCCTGTACCCATTCGTACATACAAAATACTTATGGTCATGCGATGTACTTTTATGAGAGAGAGCGAGAGAGAGAGAGAGAGAGAGAGAGAGAGAGAGAGAGAAGAGCAGACAGATTAAAAGAAAAAGACGATTCATAAAATACATACCTGAGGTCAACACCCTAAAGACCACTGTTAACCAACACACTACACATTTTCTCATATGTACAAAGAACATCAACATCTACACCGCCATATTTGTTGGACAGGAGTTATCTCACCGGAAGTGGTACAGTACGGTTAGATATAAAAGACGTATTTGGCGTAATCCGGAAAAATAAGTGATACATACATTTATACTTAAAAAAAACTTCAATACCAGATCTCTGTATTTAGCCTTATTGCACCCTATCGTATTTCAAATTGCTGGACAGGAGTAAAAACACTGAAAATAGTACATAGTTATGCCTATACACCTGAACCTAAGACAAAATATATACAGTATAGTTACGTAAACGATCGAAGGACGTTATACCTAGGACACATAATTTTTGATATTTTTTTTTTATCTGAACTATAGTCCGAAAAATGCATAATATTAGATATCGGATATACAATATTCCGGAAACTTGATCAAGAAGTACATACTGTAACTGAATCAGTAGAGGAAAAGAGTAATCGACAAACTCTGTGAATAAACTCTTTTTTTAAAATTATTTCTTTGTATAAAAATGTGACATACTAAAGTACTAATGCATCATAGGCAATATAATGACCAAACATTACTTCATCTTCCCTGTGATAACGAAATAATTAACTCCCATGTTCACATATATACACACCACGCACTATGAAATAGACACACATACACACACGTACTTATACGTTATCCAATGAATTCCAACACTGTCATGAGCTATCGGTAAAACCAGGAAAACACATTCCTGGCGGCACCATCGTGCCAAGTTACGTACCGATTTTTCACGTAAAATAAACTTCATCTAGAAGTTGGAATCATTCAGCAAGAATCTCTTAGTGAGTGGAGTGCCAAATGAAAGTTTTCTCTTCTTTCCATTAGCTAACACGGCAAACAGTTTACCATCAGTGCTAAAAGAGTTTTTAACACAGGAGAGTTTGTAGGCATCCGTGAGTATACGTTGGTTGGTCCTTGTAATATCCTCAAAAATGGTAAACCCAGTTTTATCAGCTTTGACCGAACCTTTATCACTTCGTTTCTTTTAAAACGGCGCACAAATTTCTCAATGATATTTCTGGGCCTGTCTCTGTTAAATCTCCCCAGTCTGTGGGCTATATCAATGTCCGTACTGGTAAACTTAGTCACTTTCTGAGCACATTCCTCTGCGGTTTCGGACTCTGATGAATCGTCTAGATCATTAATTCTGAGAGAATTTTTCCGACCGTGTTCTTCCAAGTCATTGTTTCTAGCCTCCATGGATTCCTTAGAATTTTGAAGTTCGGTAACTTGCTCCTCAAGATTCCAACTGTCTGGCGAAGATCGTCATTTTCCGTGTCAAGATCAGAAATCTTCCCCTTCAGCTCATCTATAAGTTGCTTATTCTCAGCTCTGATATCCTTCTTCAGTCTGTTGTACCTGTCCTCCATCAATTGCTTTGTTACCACATTGGCCAGAATGTCCGTAATTTCATCTAGTCTATCATCACTGGTTTTCTCGGTTCCACTAAAACCTGATTTTGTACTACAGCTTCTCTGACGACTAAAAGCAGGCATATTTACTTCATTCATTTAAAAGGTAAGTAACACAATGTATAAAGTGAATAGAGTCAGTGTAGTCCAGGTAAATATAGTGTGGGTTAACAGTGTTCACTAGCTGGGTGTCAGTCCATTGTTCGGCATTTACGTGTCCAAAATCAACATTTGAAAACAAATTTTCCTCGAGGCGATGTTACACAAATGGTGAAATAGTATGCCAAAGATGATGATAGAAAGTTTCCGATATATCGATAAAAAAGTTTTGTCAGAGCTCCAAAATAATGGAATACCCAGGTCTGTGTGGCCTTGACCTTCCTTGTTTTCTTAAATAAGGGAATTACGTTTGTATAATTAAAATTTTGCAACATTAAAATGTGGGTATCTACTATTTCATCAAAAGTACATGTCTGTTATTAGTCTAATTTCTCGTTATCATTATATAACAATTTCTTTTATGCAACATACATAACAATAAAGATCACTATACGAATGGCACCTTGTCACATCTGGATATCTGACCCATGGACGACTTCTCACCCAGGTGACTAATATTGTTGCTTTCACAACACAATTTCTCTTCCGTTGCACGATTTCTCACCAGGTTGAACAATAGTGGTAGGGGAGATCAATTCAATTGGCACGTAAATACACTCTTGTTATTGAATGATTCTGATATAATTATCACAGCTCAGTAATATGGCATAGTGCTAATTGACTAGATACGTTGCCGTGAAACAGACGTTACAAAGGAAAACAATTCATGGATCGTGACCTGTCTAGGCCCCATATCCTGTAGTATGTTAATCAGAAGGTTGCAGTCAACTTGTTTAAACTACACTTCACAGCATAATAATATAAAACGATAGTAAAGGTTAAAGTACCACCAACTTGTACTTTAGTATTACCGTCAACAACACTGCAATTAAGTAAGTCATTTTCTACAGAAAGGTTCCGTATAAATCATATCTCGCGATGTATTTAAAACAATCAAAAACTACAGGGATCGAGCGCAAGTCCTCTACACTGCCAATTCACATTTTACCTATGTTGCTACCCAGAAATAATTAATTCACGAAAATGAAAACTTATGTTCTTGATAAGGGCAGTATCACTAATTAACGATAAAGAACTCGCGATGTTTGCTTGATCTGTTATAAAACAGGGCATACAACACGTCGTGAAAACCATTTTTGAAGTAAGAATTCTGTTTGAGATATCGTATTGTTCGTACAGTATTATTCGCGGGACATTTGATTTTCAATATTCGCGATCATCAAAAATTGCGCGAAATTGACTAATAACACGAACATGTGTAGACGTTTACTACCGATTGAGAATTGAGACGAAAAAACTATACAACCTCGTTTCAATTTACCTTGACAAAACATCTGATTGATAATCATAAATCTCATCAACTATTTGTCAGTTTTATATAAACTTTATTTATTTTACAACGATTATGAAACAAGATTTTACAACTCATATTAATCACTATTATTAACCCGGATGTTAGCGCGCGAGAGAGGATGTCTTAATGTGGGAGGAAATAGGAGTACCAGAAGAAAACCCACGTAGTCGGGCAGGAGACCCCGTACCGTTTCATGTCCGATCGGGGAATCGAACCCCGACCGCCTTGGTCAAAGGCAAGTGCGTCATCTACGGTGCCACCCAACCACCACTTGTCAGTTTGCTTTTGAATTTTATATGGAAATAAACCCGGGCATGTCCAAGCTGTGACTGTAAATTTCGGGACTTAGATATTGGAGACCATGGACTCATGCTTTCCCTATGGACTCGCCAACTTTTCGAGGACTCATTGTATCTCATTATAAACAGATTCATCAAAATTCGGAAAAAATGTTCAGGAATGAAAAAAATCCACAAAATCACCGGACAGTGTCAGTACTGATTGCTTTTAAACTCTACAGTTCTATGGCTGCTATATTACAAAAAAAAAACACAACCTAAATGCCGATGAACATTGCTTTTATGGATTGCTGAAGGTAAAAACAGTTACCTGTAAATTAGGTATGTCGGTGACTCTGCAGAGGCCCGTGTCTCACCTGTACATTGGCTGTACCTTGTATACAATAGAAAGTAGCCAATGACCTCTAAATTTCAACTAAGCAATATTGCGGGAAATTTGATCCCCCTGAAATACATGTACCTGCTACTGAGAGAATAACCACATACCTACATATATATGTCACATGTACACGATTGTGGTAGAATTAACACATGCGTACATCAACGTGTCATCTATTCCCATTCGTTACAGAATTAAAAGATTCCTGCACGAATGTATCACATGTACTTGTTAGAAGCAAGCTCCTTACGAACATCAATTTAAGTTAAAGCAGTTGACCTAAGATTTTTCATTTTTGACAGATATTTTGAGGGATATCATAATCGTCATTCATACGGAAAACGTTTTTGATAAACGCAAACAATAGACAAATTTTCGTTGCGATGTGGGCATTCAGTTGAGTATCGTTCAAAGATCTGAGATATATCTGGAAGTGTCTGTGGTCACACGCCGTCAAATGTGGGCATTCGGATTCTGTATTTCACTTGTTTCAATTGTTGGTTCTTGTTCGTGCGTGGATGGGTAAATGCTAACTGTCAGCACTATCTCGCGTCCGTGTCGGTGAAATTGTCATTTAAAAGTTTAATTACTTACTTGTAACACTGACAGGCGAATTCAAGAACTGTACATGACATAATACCCAGAGTTAGCTATCATGTTAATGAGAACCAGACGTGAGTCAGACATTTGTAGGTAAATCAGGAAGATGCCGGAAACAAAATCGCCTGGTAACAAGGATTGACGCCACGTACCAGCCATTGACATGCTATAGTATATTATATGCCAGAACAGGATATGCTACCTGAATCAGCAATAACCAGCATCAGTTAAAGGGGCATCACGCTGAAGTAACTTTTTTGTGTCTTTATTTTCAAATACTACATAAACATATCAAGTGAGACTCCTTATGGAAAATAACGATCTGATTTGGCTGAAATAGATTCATAAAAATGATTAAATCTAAGATAATCATCGGTATTTCTACCTGTCTGACCAACGTTTTGTTCAGGGATTTCCCTCTACTAGCGCATGCGCATAGCAAACCATTTCTTTGTAAACAAAATGACTGGCCGTGTCAGCTACGAAGCGAAAAGTTGCCAAATGGTCAAAAGATAGCGCAAGGGGTACGTTACGGAATCATTATTGCCAGTGGGAAATATTCAAAAGCAGAAAATAACTGCCCTAGCAGTTAGTACGGTGCATAAGCTGAAATAAAATCGACAGAAATGCTAGCGCTGTTTATGTTATGAATACATATCTAAAACTATTAACCTCGCTAGTATCATTGTGTGAGTTTGAACACAGATGAACTTAGTTCAATATGTCCCTCCCCCCCCCCCACACACACACACATCACACACACACACACTCACACCCACACCCGTGTGCAAGATGCATGAGTGTAGTGTATGCGTGTGTGTTTTTGGAGGCTGCGATATGTTCGTGTTTGTCTCCTTGTGAAAGCGCGGAACTGATGCCGATTTTGTAGTGCTATCTCAATGAAACATACTGCCGAAGACACCCAGCAGGGTACCCTACCCGTTCACATTATACTGACAACAGGCGAACCAGTCGTCCTACTCCTAAATTGCTGAGCGTTAAGCAGGAACCGTAACCTTATAGTGTGTCTTCAATATTAGTAACCTTAACCTAGAAACTTTTAAAACTTTACTGCACATCCTCATAACTGTCAAAGTGTATCACTATATCAAATTTTAAAAAAAAGTCTTTTAGTTGATGTACTTATCTCCAGAAACGAAAGTGTGGACAGGCGGGCAGACGGACACCGTGGTAACTATAGATGTGCCCATTCCACATTTTATACAAAAAAAGTACTGCATATCGTCTATTTGTTACAGGTTAATACTGTATACCATCGCTAAAACAGAAAGAAAAAGTGTGCCAATCACCACTGTAGACAACTAATTCTTGCCATTTTACTTAAACTGTTACTCTCCCATTCCTCATAGCAAACCAAACCTTTTCATACCAAATCAACATAAATTGACACCTGCTGACAAGATTGGCAAATATTAATGTTGGTTTTTCTCCTTTTCGACACAAATCAAGAACAGTGTCTGTCTTTTTCTTTCGATTTAGATGATACTGTATCAACAATGGTTCAAAGGGTTTTGCCTAAGGGAGTGTATGGTGCCTCCTGTCAGCCAACGTGATTACACTACGGTACAGTGTGCTAACGGCATATGAACCTGGTGATACCACTCTGTGATGTGATGCATGGAGTTAAGAAAATATGTGAAGATTGACAACTCTATTTTCGACTTAGAGGATTTTGTATGTATTTAAAACGGAGAACGGCATTACAAACGTCTTAATACTAAGGTTGATAATGAGACCTACGCCTTCGTTTCCGCGGTATATATGCCGTAATACATTTTATATTCACGTCGTCTCCAATGTTACCTTGACAGCTGATCGCGGCCAGGATTGCTGATGTCCCGAATTGTTAGTGAAAGATGAAGTTTTATGACAATTTTGCCAAATTGGTTAATTTGAAAACCGTTTTTACTCTTTTTTTGCTAGATATTATCCCCATCAACACATCAAACTAAACATTATAAAATGAACACAATCGTTAAAAGAAAATGTAGCAAAGCTGTTGGACACGAAATCTCCAACAACTACGTGGGACTGGAACCTGCATACTTGAATTTCTTTTTCGAATATATTTGTTAATGCCATACATTGTGTTGTTCAGAATATTCCGTTCACGCTCAATATCATTACTTGTTGCATAGTTGTCACTCAGCAATGGTCCAAAACAGGCAAATGTACATTTTAGCTGCAGGTTTAAATACCAACGATTTGGTAATTACGTCATCGTTTGAGATAGAGGTGACAGTACATGATAAAATAAACAAGAGTACCGCGGGGCGGAACAATATACGCCCGTCGAATGCCATATAGTGTTTTTGTTACTGAACTGAACAAAGGGCAATACATTTTGCAAAAATCGTTGAATCAAAATTCTGTCAAGGGAGACACAATTATAATGTATACCAAGTTTCAAAATCATCCGTTGAAAAATGTAGGAGGAGATCTCCGGACCAAAACTCAAATACTGAAATGAACAAAGGGCAATAACGTTTGGAAAAATAGTAGGAGATTGCCGGACAAACTAAAGTTTACGGACGGACGGACAACCCCATACCATATTACTCCGGTCAAAATTTGACGGGCGTATACAAATCATTTATTACCCCTTTGAGAAAAATCTAGGAATCTGATTGGTTAAAAACTACAGTGTACCAAACCGCGTTCGTAAATCTCAGGGGGTATACGAAAATCTCAGGGGGTATACGGTCATGTCACGTGATTCTCAGCAGTAATACGGTGGAATCACGTGATTTTACAAGGGGTAGACGGGTCTCGTGTCTTTGTATCTTGCGGCCGGGCATCGGGAGACAACACGCATTCGTCGTCTGCTTCGCTGTTTACAAAATGGCAAAACGTTTCGCTTCGCATACTGATGAGGAAATACTCGCCAAAAGGGCTAACTATGTGCCACATAACACACAAAAGTCGAACAGACGAGCGGCAAACATGCTGAGGACGTATTTAAAAGAAAAGAATCAGGAAGAACAGTTCGAGGAATTTGAACAATGGGTTGGAGTGCGCAAACGCTAAGTGAGCGGATGTGTTCCTGCGAAGCTCCGTCAAAACATCTCACTTTCGTCGCAACATTGTGAAATTTTCTTCAAACTTTGGACACAATATTCCTAATCACCTACATGTTTATATTGAATGATGCAAATGTGTAATATGAATGCAGTAAACTCCCTCCACAACAGGTATATGCCCTAGCCCCCGATCAACTCATCTATTTGACTGTGATCCAAGATGGTTGCTCCATTGATACTCTTTGTTTACGTTTTCGTTATGCCATACATTGGCCTTGGATTGAAAACTTCACAGTTCATACATCAGAATTTGAGACAGCAAACACTTATAGTTCATTGGCCAGTGATCAGTCTCTGAGATGAGTTAACTCACAATTCTTCCTCGGGTTTTCAGCAGCCCATAATACACACACAGAGGACGGACGGATAATGCATCAACATTTGGAGTACCAGGAGCATCGATATTGCATAACGATCAGCACGACAATCCACCAGCAGCGATACAAACGCACGATACCCCTTCTCTATCTCAAATGAGTCAACATCGTTAATTAAAATGGCACCATTCAAACAAAACTACTGGAGAACACTCGTCGTTAACTGCCAGTCCTTGAAGCAGGCGCGGATTTAAGGGGGTG